>NC_050074.1:89058031-89361062 GCF_009764565.3 Dermochelys coriacea | reverse complement strand
TTGTGATTAATCGCAGTTTTAATCACACTGTTAAACAATAGAATACCAATAGAAATTTATTAAATATTTTGGATGTTTTTCTACATTTTCATATATATTGTTTTCTGTGTTGTAATTGAAATCAAAGTGTATATTATTTTATTACAAATATTTGCATTATAAAAGGTAAACAAAATAGACAGTATTTTTCAATTCACTTTGTACAAGTACTGTTGTACAATCTCTTTCTCGTGAAAGTGCAATTTACAACTGAAGATTTTTTTTTTGGTTATATAACTGCACTCAAATCCAAAACAATGTAAAACTTCAGAGCCTACAAGTCCACTCCGTCCTACTTCTTGTTCAGCCAATCACTAAGACAAATGCATTTGTTTACATTTATGTGAGATAATGCTGTCCTCATCTTATTTACAATGTCACCAGAAAGTGAGAACAGGCATTTGCATGGCACTTTTGTAGCTAGCATTGCAAGGTATTTACATGCCAGATATGCTAAACATCCGTATGCCCCTTCATGCTTCGGCCACCATTCTAGAGGATATGCTTTCATGCTGATAATGCTCATTATAAAACTAATGTATTAATTAAATTTGTGACTGAACTCCATTGTATGTCCCCTGCTCTGTTTTACCAGCATTCTCTCATATAGTTTATGTTATAGCAGTCTCAGATGATGACCCAGCACATGTTGTTCATTTTAAGAACACTTTCACTGCAGATTTGACAAAACTCAAAGAAGGTACCAATGTGAGATTTCTAAAGATAGCTACAGCACTCGACCCAAGGTTTAAGAATCTGAAGTGCCTTCCAAAATCTGAGAGGGACGAGTTGTGGAGCATGCTTTCAGAAGTCTTAAAAGAGCAACACTCCGATGTGGAAGAACCCGAACCACCAAAAATGAAATCAACCTTCTGCGGGTGGCATCTGACTCAGATAATGAAAATGAACATGCATCAGTCCACAGTGCTTTAGATTGTTATTGAGCAGAACCCATCATCAGCATGTCCCCTGGAATGGTGGTTGAAGCACAAAGAAACAAATGAATCTTTAGTGCATCTGGCACGTAAAGATATTGCGACGCCATCTAAAAGAGTGCCATGAGAATGCCTGTTCTCAGTTTCAGGTGATACTGTAAACAAGAAGCAGGAAGCATTTTCTCCTGCAAATGTAAACAAACTTGTTTGTCTGAGCAATTGGCTGAACAAGAAGTAGGACTGCGTCGACTTGCAAGCTCTAAAATTTTACGTTGTTTCATTTTTGAATGCCTTTTTTGCACATAATTCTACATTTGTAAGTTCAGCTTTCATGATAGAGATTGCACTACACTAGTTGTATTAAGTGAATTGAAAAATAATATTTTTTGTTTACAGTGCAAATACTTGTAATAAAAATAAATAAAAAGTGAGCACTGTACACTTTGTATTCTGTGCTGTAATTGAAATCGATATATTTGAAAATATAGAAAACATACAAAAACATTTAAGTAAATTATATTCTATTATTATTTAACAGTGCAATTAATCACGTGATTAATCATATTAATTTTTTAATCATGTGATTAATCATGATTAATTTTTGTAATTGCTTCACAGCCCTAATTCTCACGAGTACAACGTGTGTTTCATTGCAAGGTAACCTAGTTACGTACACGTAGTCTGCCATTTGCAACTATAAAAAATGCCAAGCAGTATTTCAATCTGACATGGATTGATTTATTTTTCAAAAATGAGAAAGGTGCACTGGTGGAGAAGATAATGAAAGTCATCTACGGCTACACAAAATGAGTCAGCCAAAAATATAAAGAAATTGGGAAGAAAATATGATACATACTTGAAGACTGAATTCTTCTTTACTGGATCAGATGAGTATCTGTTGCCTCAGTGTGTTATAATATAATTGTTATTTTATATTTTTATTTATAATATTTGATTCTTTTCTAATTAGTAGAGAGTAGGGCTAGGTCTTTCCCTTACACAGCACAGAAATTCAGATTTTAACATTAAACAAATAAAAAACATAGTCTTCAAAGCTGGACAACTATTGTTTTAAAATCAACAAATAATCCAATGTGTTCTTTTAACAATTTTGTTAACATTTTTGTGTTGCTTATTGTTCAGTTTTATACATTGTACTTTTATACATTGTGTTTTCCTGGTTTGAACATCACATTTTGCTCTCAACATTTTTTAAAGTGTAGTGTACTAAAACTAAAAAGCATTTCGAGTGCATATTGCTAGGAATTTCTATTATTACAATTGGTTACATTAAAATGAAAAGGAAACATGTACATTGTTTATTTACGGTGTTATCATTTACATGTATGTAATCATAAAAATAAATAATATTCCTCAAGAAGTGTTAATAGTGGGCCGCAGTACCAATTGCAGCTGCACAAGTGGGCCTCAGGAAAAAATGTTTGTGAACTCCTGAACTAATGTATCCATTACCCTCTGATTATCATTCCATTAATCTCCCTCTAGGAACCTCTAAGGAACAACCTTTAAGTATCAAGACCAAGTCCTTAGGCACTGTTTAAACAATTGCTGATCCCAAATTAAATGAATGGCTGGGTCCTTTGCAGCAGTGATTCTCAACCACTCGTCTGGGCCCCCTTAGGGGGCCATAAGCAGGTTTCAGGGGGCTGCCAAGCAGGGCCGAGATTAGACTTGCTGGGGCCCAGGGCAGAAAGCCGAAGCCCCAATGCATGGGGCGGAAGCCCTGGGCCATGAGCCCCGCCTCTTGGGGCTGAAGCTGAAGCCTGAACAACTTAACTTCGCAGAGGCCCCTATGGCATGGGACCCCAGGCAACTGCATTGTTTGTTACTTCTTAATGGTGGGCCTGGCTTTTATATGCAGAAAAACAGTTGTTGTGGCACAGGTGGGCTTTGGAGGTTTATATAGTATGTTGCAGGGGCCTCAGAAAGAAAAAGGTTGAGAACCCCTGCTTTACAGTTTGTGTCAATCCTTATGATCTATCAAGTGGTATGTTAAACAAAGTACAGAAGTATATATCCCTGGGATACTTAGAAAATTAGAGCTGTTAGCCAGCTGGGCGAAATGCTGATGGTAATAGCAAAAAAACTGAGGCTGTGTGATGAAAGGGTAGCTGCTGTAGAGCTCTTCAAGGCTTTGCAGAGTCTGGAGTCTCCTTGGAGCTTAATTATTCTACATAAAATTTATACTTTTATTTTAAATAAAGTATTTCCTATTAATCAGGGCCATCTCTGAATTTCTTAAGAAAGATATTTTTATTTGTTTTTCCAAACAGAGATTTTTGCTTGCTTATATTGGCTAATAGAAAATCATTTATTATTCTTGTTATTATCAGTCTACCCAATTATTATCCTAGTTACTTTTCTTCTTTGCCACAAGGAACCAGCTGTGCTCTCTTTCCAGTCAGAGACAAGATTCCTCTTAGACAACTGGCAATTCCTTTTCAGACTGTTTTCCCATTTGTAAAATCTGTAAACTTACTTTCTTTTCCTCACTCTTTGTCTACCTTGTGTGCTGATATACTAAGGTCTTTGAGACAGGAGCTCCTACTCTTGTTCAATACCTAGCACAATGAGGCACCAGTCTTGTTTGGGGCCTCCAGGCATTGTAACTACTATTGCAATAACAATTGTACAATCAACACAAGATGCAAACTTCCAAAACGTATACTTTCCCCCAGCCTATATTACAGGATGAGCTGGCTCAGGGCTTCAGAGAGGAGCTTAGTGCATCAGGGAGGTGAATACCAAATGTACTTTCAGCAATATATCATGAAACATATTCACATCTAAGCAAACCAATTTATTCTGTGGAGGGGCACAAAATTGAACAGAAACACTAGCAGTTGAAATGATGGTTTCCCATCATGACAAATGTTCTGTATGAAATCAACTGCCAACCAAATAACCATCATGAGATCCCCTCCAGACTCGTTAAAGCAGCATTGCCTCAAATGAGTTGAGTTAGTCAGGCACTGCACTATAGCATTTATCAACTTTGTTCTGTTTAATTATTAAAACTGAACATGTTTCATCTTTTATACCAATATCTGACAAAGAAAATTTCAGAAAGTTCACCTCCTTTGAATTTCTAGTTGGAGTGTTGGATTAGACATTCAGTGACTGCACCTTCCTCTATCAGAGTCATGCAGCTATTGTATGAAATGATGTACAGTTACGGCAGTAAAATAGTTAAATCTCTGTGAATATAAATTACATGTTGAGGGGCTCTATGAGAAAAATCAACCAACAGCAGGGTGCAAAAAAGATATCAAATAAAATAGGAATAAAGCTTATATTGCCCTAAAATTTTCAGATTTTTTGGATGAATCAGACTCTGCATGATCCAGTTTCACATTCAGAAACCAGAAATGCTGACTGTTTTTCTAAACACACGCAGATTGCATTTGAATACCTGCATTGTACTTAATCAGGAAAATTATCAAAAGCCAATTTTCTCCAAAAGTTTCATGAAATATGACTGATAACTTTCAATTGCATTTACTAATATGATACAAAAGAGTTTTGCTGTTATTGATCATGCATTCTACGCAGCATGTCAACAAATTATAAGCAAGTACAACAGTGAACTTGCAGCGCAAACTGCATCAAAACCAGGTGGAGAAGAAAATATAGTTTTACTAAAAGAAAGAACTTTTTTATGCTATTCAAATATATTCTGTTGATGATAAACAAGAGGCATTGAGAACATAAATTTATTTCTATTGAAACTATGTAAGATAGCTCCACTGATACTATGGTAATGAACACTGCAGAAATGCATAGCTGCCAGATTTTACTCATGGTGAATAGTATATCTGAAATCAATAGGACTCATCAAGGAGTAAGGAACTATTCAATGTGGGTAATGTAGCAGAATTTGGCTCTATTTATTTGGACTAAAATCACATATTGCATGTAAACATTTAATTCCAGTTGCAAACTGGTGGTCCCAGTTTTACATATGATTAAAAAAAAGCTTATCTGTCACCACAATACAGGAAGAAAAGAAGTACTTGTGGCACCTTAGAGACTAACAAATTTATTTGAGCATAAGCTTTCATGAGCTACAGCTCACTTCACTGGATGCATTCAGTTTAGAGCTTAATCCTTCCTGATTCTTACAAGGGTGCACAGTGGGGCTAGGGAAAAGGAACCTTTATCCATCTGTTGTGCAATCTGTAGACAAGCCAGTCTGCTCAGTAGTCCCTAGTCTCCGGGTGGTACATGGCACCCTGATGTGGGTGAAGAGAAAGTAGGGTGATGGACTTAATCCCCACTTTGTAGTGGCCTTAAGAACAGGACTGGCATATAAGGGAAAGCATACACAATAAAAGGGCTTCATAGTGGGGACACTCCTCCTGCAGACTGTGGAGTTGGGACAGTGAAGAACTGAACATCTAACTCAGGGTAGCTATGTCTGATGGGCCCTTAATAGTGTATTTTAAGAAAGAACATGATTAATTATTAAAGTATTTAATTGGATATAATTTTAAAGATGTTCAGATCCTTGCAAACGTGAAGAATTTCAAAGAGATCATAGTGTACCAAGGTGATTATACATCCAATGTCAGGATGAAACCCAATTTAGTAATTTTTCTTCAAGATATGATTAGCATGACTTTACTTACTCAAATCCACATGATTTTGTTCAGAATGACAATCACATCGTGTCTGGAAGACTAAAACCTATTATCATTAATGATTCACAAACTGGGTAATTAAATACACAAAGCTGGCATGTGACTACAGATTCTGATGCAACTACCAAATTTGTTTTTATGTCATAATTTATGAAAGCAACAAAATCAGGATGATGATATATAGATACAGAGATAGGCCACAATGTAATTGACAAAATCACCAAAGGATGATTTGGCTAGAATTGCATAAAATTTTTCAACTGCAACTTTTTTGGCAAACAATGCAGATTTGGCAACACTGAAACATTTCACAAATTTGTACTGATTTCACCAATTTCAGTCAAGAAAAAAATCAAAAACATTCTGAAAAAAGATAAATGTTTCATTTCAAAATTTTTGAAACTAAAAGTTTTGATTTTTCAATTCAAAATAATTTTGCTTTGAAATGGCCTTTAATAATTAAAAAAGGCTAAAACAGGCTTGAAATAGAAATGAAACACGTTCTTTTAGGCTGAATCAAATGATTCATTTATCCTGAAACAATTTTTTATTATTATTTTTCAATTGGCTGAAAATTTTGGGAAAAAATGTTTTTTGTTTTGATCTGAAACTTTTTATTATTGGAGTTGCCAGGGAACTGAAAAATGCATTAATCACTCAGCTCTAGATATAACACTTGGGGTTATTTATGCTAGTTTTATTATTCTTTAACAGTTAATCTTTTGCCTGTATTTTAAATAATTTTGGGTACAAGCCTATATTATAATGGGACTCAAAGAAGGAATGCATCTGATGAAGTGAGCTGTAGCTCACGAAAGCTTATGCTCAAATAAATTTGTTAGTCTCTAAGGTGCCACAAGTACTCCTTTTCCTTTTTGCGAATACAGACTAACACGGCTGCTACTTTGAAATATGTCTACACTGTAATTAAACGTCCATGGCTTGTCCATGTCAGCTGACTCAGGCTTACACGGCCCTAGCAACTGGGCTTTAAAATTGCTATGAAGCCTCCATGAGTCTCACAGCTCAGGCTCCAGCCCAAGCCCAAGCCCAAATATCTACAATTTCAATTTTACGGCCCTGCAGCCCAAGCCCTGCAAAGCCAAGTCAGCCGACACAGGACAGCCACAAGTGTTTAACTGCAGTGTAGACATACCCCAACACCTGTTAGGTAAAACTGTTCATTAAGCCACTGAATAAGCAATATGCATGGCAAGAGCAACACAAAACACCATTTCTCAATTTTCCTCTCACTGCGACTGGGTTAGGTACCATATGAGAAGTAAGCACTTATGAGCATTTGGGCCATCCATAACATGCACCATTTCTAAAAGATGGCATAATCCAGTGTTGGGGGGGGTGTCTTTTTTTACACAGCCAAAACTCCTACTGCCCTCAATAAGAAATTGTTTGAGAAAGGCATGCAGGACTGAGCTGGTTGTACCAAATTCCACACCACTTAAACCATGCAAGGAGGCTGTGGAGGGAGGCCAGGGGCAGAGCAGCCTCACGGGGATGGCTGTGTACCTCTCAAATGGCCATGGGATGTTGATGATGGCAATAAAATAACATTAATCTCTTAGATAATGTTTTTCATATATATACAGTAGAACCCCATTTATCCAAGTCTCCATTTTCTGGTTCTCCATATTAATCTAACAACCAGCCACCCGGAGCTAACAGCGATGGGGCACAGGCTGTCAGCTCTGCGCATGGTGGGGCTCCTACTGTCAGCTCCTGGTAGGATTGACATCCCAAGCCTCGCCATGCACAGGGTTGACAGCTCAAGCCCCATGACCATTCTCCAGTTTATTCAGATTTTTGGTTATTTGATCTGGACCTAGTCCTTTACAAAGGAAGGAAAATATCATTACCCCCATTTTACAGATGAAAAACTGAGACATAGAAAGCTGAAGTGACTTGCCCAGGTCACACAGGAGGTCACTGGGTTTCATCTTTCAAGCTCCGCTATAGTTCACCCATAAAGAACTGGAAAACCCCAGGTCTATATGGATGGAATGGATTTTATTCCTGGGAAATAACATGGATAGTGGCACAGGGAATGAATTGACTTGCTTACAGAATCCTGTTTAACTAAGTTATATTTTCTGACCAGAATTCACATGTGAAGTACTGTGCACTTTTATGACACTATATGCAAAATGAGAAATAAACAACAACAATAGTAGCTTAATGAATTATCTGCATCTATAGATGCTGGGCCAAAATCTACCATGAATTACATCCTGTGAAGATTCAAAGAATTTGAAATTTTATGGAGTTTTACCTACTTTCATTCAAAAGTCCTATTTGGAGGGGGAGGGCGGTAATCAAATTTAAAAAATCTGAAAATCAATTTCTGCACTGGAACACGAAAAACCGCAAAATTTCATGTTTTGAAATAAAATTAAACTTGACAAAGTTTTTGATAGGAAAATGGCCAGAATTAAGTAGCAAACATTTTAGTGAAATTTTGCAAAACTAATATTCACTATTTAAAATGAGAAAGAATATGTTCAATAGTCATTCAGTGAGCTGATGTGTGCATATACATCGACTCCATGGGTGCTCTGGGGCAGCCTTGCAGATCAACTCTTCCCCCTCTCCCCATCCAGTCCTCCCGCCTGCCGGTGGGCCCTGCTGATCAGCTCCTGCTCCTCCCGCCCACTGCGATCATCTGTTCAGTGGCAAGCAGGAGGCACTGGGGGAGAGGGGGAAGAATGGGGGAGGGAAGGGGCAGGGGTGGGAAGAGGCAGGGAGGGAGTTGGGGGAAGGGGTGAAGTGGGGGTGGGGCCTGGGACAGAGTGGGGGTCAAGCGCCCCCTGGAAACTCAGAGCCTCTGAATGTGTGTATTAAATCGGTAAAATGGGCAAAAGAAAGGACAAACTGCAGACAGGAGTCAGCCAGAGACGCAGCCAGCAGGAATAGAAGCAGCCAAAGCAAGGACTGATGCACTAGGAGAGAGGAGTAAAAACACACATAGTTAAGGTTGCACAAACATTCCTATTCCAGCATCCTCCTGGACCCAAAATTCTGCAGGGGAGAACTCCTTCCTGGGATCACTAGGATCCAGGTGGTGCCTCCTTTCTCCCACTCCATGCGGAGCTTCACTCCACACCTGTCTGTTTAGATTGCAACACTTCCTCTTCAGGGCAGGAACCTTCTACTACTGTGTCCACACACTGCCTAGCATAATTGGGCCCCAATTCTTGGTTGGCCCTTAGGCACAACCGTAATAAACATGAACGATAATATAGACACTGGCCTGGACAAGAGATCGTACAGAGCCACATGATCTTGTGACAGTTTTTTGGGGTGTCCAGGACTGTGGGTCACTGCTATTCTCCAGCCTCCAGTGAGAAGGAGTCTCTCATGTGGTAGCTGGATGTCAGCTCTCTGACACTGCCAGCTCTTCAGCCACTCAAGCACTCTTCTCTGGGCTCTGCCAGTCTCCAGTTTGCTTTACAAATTAACACTTGGTGTACCCCAGTCCCTGAACACCTCAGAAGCATCCCCCTGTGGAGTCCAGCCCCTTCACTGAACACTCACAGTAATTATAAGTTTTGCTACTTGCCAGGGAAAAGCATACATACATCAGCTTGTTTGATTGAATTGAGTACCAACTCTAATATAGCAACATAACATAACAGTAATCTATTTATAGTGAAAACTAGTATAAGTTTATTAAAAAGATTGTGAGAAATGATAATAAGAACAAATTACAAATAAAATAAAGTATAAAATGCTTCTCCTAAACCAAGACTTAACTATAACAAGCTAATCGTGTTTAAAGCAATTTCTTACTTATGACCTTTCTTGCAACATTTCATAGATTCATAGATGAGGTTGAGATCCTGTTTTCTCATGGGCATAACCACATTGCCCAGTTACCCCCTCCAATGGTGGATAAAAGAGGGGTCCTGTTGCCTTCCTCTTATACCCCAAACTCTCTTGTTTTGGTCTCCACATCAGAATGACTCCCTGTGGTGTCCTTTTGAGAGTGCTAGCTCCAAAGTGTCTCCCATATTCCTGTTTGTTTCACACCTTTCTCTGCCCCCCAAACTGTTTTTCCTGTTGACTTTCACATGTAAATAGGGATGTCTTTGTGTTAGCTTTACAATGCTGAGTTTACACATGAACTGAGGCAGGTGATTCCACATCCCTTTGTCTGGCAAAAACACCTTGCCAATCCTGCCTATATACATACAGCTTCTAAAATATCACCCATAAATATATCATGCAATGATTAAGAGGATCAGTATGACATAAGCTTCCATTAGACAGCTTACATGATCGTTTATGGGTAAATATGGTGAAAGTAGTGTATTAGGTGTCATGAGTTTGTCAGACTTGATAGGAGTGGCTGTTCCAGAACAGGGAACTGTTTGCCAGTTGGCATTTAGGAATTCTTAGGGACAAAGACCCTACTGGAGGACTTGGGAAGGCACAATTTCTGCAAAAGAACTGTGCAGGCCATCCTTTAGAATGGTCCAGTTTACTCCTCTCTTTGTGGCTGGTTAACTCTGCAGAAGAGTGCAGAGGAAGGTGGGGTCATGCCCCCACCTCTTAATCTTATGCTGCCCCTTTGGAGTACTAGATGTCTCCACTGCCACACCAAGGGAGCCATGTGGGCACTCAGCTGCAGTTGTGACAAGTCCTATGTAGATAACCTTCAACGGTGGGGAAGGAGGCTTCTTGTGTGCTCTCTTCCTCTCCAGGAGTCACATAAGGACATGTCACAATTTCGCCCTTTACTGCAAGGCATTTTTCAGATCTATCACTTGAGCTATTTTACTAATGAATATACAGTTCAACAGCATAGAGTCTGATTCTGAAAACTTTGGTTCACATGATAAAGAGTTTTCAGGATTGCTCCCATAATTATTCTTAAACAGTGCAGTTTAAAGAATTAAAATTATACAAACTCGTAAGTCCATGAGATAAAATTACTTAAGGAGGTACTTACATATATCGCATATTTCCTTCAAACAAACTTTCCACTTACACTATCAAATCTAATAGTAATCCAATGTGTTTTCAAAGATCAAGAACTGACTGTTTCATAGGTTTTCACCCCAATTAAATATTCATAAACATCTTAATTTCCACTGGTTGTCAAGAACTGTAAGAATGATCACTGATGATTTCATTAAGAGCTTGATCTAAGAAAAAGTTCTCAATGTACTGCTTCACCAGATAAATCCATAAATGATTTCATACCCAAGATAAGGAAGCAATCTGATCTTTAAAATTAGTGTTCAATCTCCCTTTCTGGTAATGCACCACATCAATACAGTATAACAAAAAAAAAGAGAGAGAATAACGGGAGAGTGTAGAAATGGAACATTACAGCTACTGCAGTGATAACCTGTATAGAACAGGCATGCTTATCAAAGGGGAAAAACAGCACCCCATAATATGTCAGCCTCATGAATATTTATTTATACAGAAAGCAAGCAAATTATGTTTGAGATTTATCAAAATTCTAATGGTTCAATTACACCCCCTGCTAATAAATTGTTACTGAATCACTATTTGGAGGCTTAAGCATTTTGAAAAGATGGCCATAATTATCCGGCATCCTTGAGTGGCATTATGCCACTTAAATAAAACATGAGTTATCAGTATTAAATAAGGAAGAAATAAGCCTTTTTTCCCTCTCCAGAGAGGAACAAAGGTGTCCTTGAATAATTAAGATGTGTGTAAAGCCATCTGTGCAGACATACTAAACATTTTCACTTTGTCAATCACAAAGTACCAAGGAAACTCTTAGCAACCTCTGTTCACACCCCACCACACACTCAATTAACTCTTTTAAAATACATGATTTGGCATACATTTGTGAACCGCACTAAAGAGATCAGGTTCAATGCCAGTCCTGATCAGCAGAATCTCCCCTCTCCTAAGAGTCAGTAAAAGCACCTAAGTGAGTTTTGACCACTGCAATTTTTGAGGCTCTGGGGCTCACTGTTTGAGGTACTAGGACTATCTGTTCCATGGACCTGTCACATTCCATTCCTTTACTCCCCCAAAAAGAAAAGGAGTACTTGTGGCACCTTAGAGACTAACAAATTTATTAGAGTATAAGCTTTCATGAGCTACAGCTCACTTCATCGGATGCATTTGGTGGAAAAAACAGAGGAGAGATTTATATACACACACAGAGAACATGAAACAATGGGTTTATCATACACACTGTAAGGAGAGTGATCATTTAAGATAAGCCATCACCAGCAGCGGGGGTGGAGGGGTAAGGAGGAAAACCTTTCATGGTGACAAGCAAGGTAGGCTATTTCCAGCAGTTAACAAAAATATCTGAGGAACAGTGGGGGGTGGGGTGGGGGGAAGAAATAACATGGGAAAATAGTTTTACTTTGTGTAATGACTCATCCATTCCCAGTCTCTATTCAAGCCTAAGTTAATTGTATCCAGTTTGCAAATTAATTCCAATTCAGCAGTCTCTCGTTGGAGTCTGTTTTTGAAGCTTTTTTGTTGAAGGATAGCCACTCTTAGGTCTGTAATCGAGTGACCAGAGAGATTGAAGTGTTCTCCAACTGGTTTTTGAACGTTATAATTCTTGATGTCTAATTTGTGTCCATTCATTCTTTTACGTAGAGACTGTCCAGTTTGACCAATGTACATGGTAGAGGGGCATTGCTGGCACATGATGGCATATATCACATTGGTAGATGCGCAGATGAATGAGCCTCTGATAGCGTGGCTGATGTGATTAGGCCCTATGATGGTGTCCCCTGAATAGATATGTGGACAGATTTGACAACGGAATTTGTTGCAAGGATAGGTTCCTGGATTGGTGGTTCTGTTGTGTGCTATGTGGTTGCTGGTGAGTATTTGCTTTCCACCAAGTGCAGCCGATGAAGTGAGCTGTAGCTCACGAAAGCTTATGCTCTAATAAATTTGTTAGTCTCTAAGGTGCCACAAGTACTCCTTTTCTTTTTGCGAATACAGACTAACACGGCTGCTACTCTGAAACCTGTCATTATGCAAGGCACTGAATTTAGCCGTATAGAGTGGAAATCTGTCAACTTCATGAAAAAACTCGTACAGATACAGACAGACATCATCTTCCTCTCCAAATGCAAACAGATGGACATCATACCGAAAGGACTGAAGGTAAAAAATCCATTACAATCTACATACCACACAGACTATGCTGACAGCTTGTGCCACATGCTCTCAAAGAAACTGCGGAAACACCTGATCAACATCCTCTACAGCAAACAGGGAAAGATTAAGAATGAGCTCTCAAAACTGGATACTCTCATAAAGAACCAACCTTCCACACAAACTTCCTCGTGGCTGGACTTTACAAAAACCAGACAAGCCATTTACAACACACACTTTGCTTCTCTACAAAAGAAAAAGGACACTAAGCTATCAAAACTACTACATGCCACAAGGGGCCACAACAGTGGTTCCCGTAACCCACCCAGCAATATTGTTAATCTATCCAACTATACTCTTAGCCCAGCAGAAGAATCTGTCCTATCGGGGCCTCTCCTTTTGCCCCTCCACCCCCACGAACATGATACAGTTCTGTGGTGACCTAGAATCCTATTTTCGACGTCTCCGACTCAAGGAATATTTCCAACACACCTCTGACCAACATATTAACCCACAGAGACCTTCCTACCAACACTACAAAAAGAAGAATTCTGGGTGGACTCCTCCTGAAGGTCGAAACAGCAGACTGGACTTCTACATAGAGTGCTTCCGCCGACGTGCACGAGCTGAAATTGTGGAAAAGCAGCATCGCTTGCCCCATAACCTCAGCCATGCAGAACACAATGCCATCCACAGACTCAGAAACAACTCTGACATCATAATCAAAAAGGCTGACAAAGGAGGTGCTGTCGTCATCATGAATAGGTCGGAGTATGAACAAGAGGCTACTAGGCAGCTCTCCAACACCACTTTCTACAAGCCATTACCCTCTGATCCCACTGAGAGTTACCAAAAGAAACTACAGCATTTGCTCAAGAAACTACCTGAAAAAGCACAAGAACAAATCCGCACAGACACACCCCTAGAACCCCAACCTGGGGTATTCTATCTGCTACCCAAGATCCATAAACCTGGAAATCAAGGACGCCCCATCATCTCAGGCATTGGCACCCTGACAGCAGGATTGTCTGGCTATGTAGACTCCCTCCTCAGGCCCTTCGTTACCAGCACTCCCAGCTATCTTTGAGACACCACTGATTTCCTGAGGAAACTACAGTCCATTGGTGATCTTCCTAAAAACACCATCCTACCCACTATGGATGTAGAAGCCCTCTACACCAACATTCCACACAAAGATGGGCTACAAGCCGTCAGGAACAGTATCCCCGATAATGTCACGGCTAACCTGGTGGCTGAACTTTGTGACTTTGTCCTCACCCATAACTATTTCACATTTGGGGACAATGTATACCTTCTAGTCAGCGGCACTGTGATGGGTAACCTCATGGCCCCACAGTACGCCAACATTTTTATGGCTGACTTAGAACAACGCTTCCTCAGCTCTCGTCTCCTAATGCCCCTACTCTACTTGCGCTACATTGATGACATCTTCATCATCTGGACCCATGGAAAAGAAGCTCTTGAGGAATTCCACCAGGATTTCAACAATTTCCATCCCACCATCAACCTCAGCCTGGACCAGTCCACACAAGAGATCCACTTCCTGGACACTACGGTGCTAATAAGCGATGGTCACATAAACACCACCCTATATCAGAAACCTACTGACCGCTATTCCTACCTACATGCCTCTAGCTTTCATCCAGATCATACCACACGATACTACAGCCAAGCTCTACGATATAACCGCATTTGCCCCAACCCC
Organism: Dermochelys coriacea; assembly: GCF_009764565.3. NCBI lineage: Eukaryota > Metazoa > Chordata > Testudines > Dermochelyidae > Dermochelys > Dermochelys coriacea. The sequence continues at coordinate 89,346,576 of NC_050074.1, read as the reverse complement.
TCAGACAGAGACAAACACCTACAAGATCTCTATCATGCATTCCTACAACTACAATACCCACCTGCTGAAGTGAAGAAACAGATTGACAGAGCCAGAAGAGTACCCAGAAGTCATCTACTACAGGACAGGCCCAACACAGAAAAAAACAGAACGCCACTAGCCATCACCTTCAGCCCCCAACTAAAACCTCTCCAGTGCATCATCAAGGATCTACAACCTATCCTGAAGGATGACCCATCACTCTCACAGATCTTGGGAGACAGACCAGTCCCTGCTTACAGACAGTCCCCCCAGTCTGAAGCAAATACTCACCAGCAACCACATACCACACAACAGAACCACCAACCCAGGAACCTATTCTTGCAACAAAGCCCGTTGTCAACTCTGTCCACATATCTATTCAGGGGATACCATCATAGGGCCTCATCACATCAGCCACACTATCAGAGGCTCGTTCACCTGCACATCTACCAATGTGATATATGCCATCATGTGCCAGCAATGCCCCTCTACCATGTACATTGGTCAAACTGGACAGTCTCTACGTAAAAGAATGAATGGACACAAATCAGACATCAAGAATTATAACTTTCAAAAACCAGTTGGAGAACACTTCAATCTCTCTGGTCACTCGATTACAGACCTAAGAGTGGCTATCCTTCAACAAAAAAGCTTCAAAAACAGACTCCAATGAGTGACTGCTGAATTGGAATTAATTTGCAAACTGGATACAATTAACTTAGGCTTGAATAGAGACTGGGAATGGATGAGTCATTATACAAAGTAAAACTATTTCCCCATGTTATTTCTCCTCCCCACCCCACCCCACCCCCCACTGTTCCTCAGATATTCTTGTTAACTGCTGGAAATAGCCTACCTTGCTTGTCACCATGAAAGGTTTTCCTCCTCCCCCCCCCGCTGCTGGTGATGGCTTATCTTAAATGATCACTCTCCTTACAGTGTGTATGATAAACCTATTGTTTCATGTTCTCTGTGTGTGTATATCAGCCTCCCCTCTGTTTTTTCCACCAAATGCATCCGATGAAGTGAGCTGTAGCTCATGAAAGCTTATGCTCAAATAAATTTGTTAGTCTCTAAGGTGCCACAAGCACTCCTTTTCTTTTTGCGAATACAGACTAACACGGCTGCTACTCTACTCCCCCAATATCTTTTGAGTACAGATCCCTTTATCTTACTAGTGGGGATAGGAAAGAAGGGGGTGTTATTCCTACTTTCCTGGCCATGCAGTGGGTTTTTCTCATTTAGTATATGGTTTGGCCATAAGAATGGCCATACTGGGTCTTCCGACAATGCCAGGTGCCCCAGAGGGAATGAACAGAACAGATAATCATCCAGTGATCCATCTCCTGTCGCCCATTCCCAGCTTCTGGCAAACAGAGGCTACGGACACCATCCCTTCTCATCCTGGCTAATAGCCATTGATGGACTGATCTTACATGAGTTCCACAGATTAACTATGCATTGTATGAAAAAATACTTCTTTTGTTTGTTTTAAGCCTGCTGCCTATTAATTTCATTTGGTGACCCCTAGTTCTTGTGTTATAAGAGGAGTAAGTAACACTTCCTTATTTACTTTCTCCACACCAGTCATGATTTTATAGACCTCTATGATAGTCCCCCTTAGTCATCTCTTTTCCAAGCTTAAATGTCCCAGTCACTTTTATCCTCCTCATACAGAAGCCATTCCATACCCCTAATCATTTTTGTTGCCCTTTTATGAACCTTTTCAAGTCCAAAATATCTTTCTTGAGATGGGGAGGCCATATCTGTATGCTGTATTCAAGATGTGGGTATATTCACACAGCCTGTATGCTGTATTCAAGATGTGGGTATACCATGGATTTATATAGAGGCAATAAGAAATTTTCTGTCTTATTATCTATCCCTTTCTTAATGATTCCCAACATTCTGTTTGCTTTTTTGACTGCTGCTGCTGCACTGCACATTGAGTAGATGTTTTCAGAGAACTATCCACAATAACACCAAGATCTCTTTCTTGAGTTGTAACAGCTAATTTTTTGGCCTTCCTAGTTACATTTTTACACTTTGTTTTCCAGAGTTGCCAGAGCTCCTTTCTATTTTCCTCATTAGGATTTAACATCCACTTTTTAAAGGATGACTTTTTGTATCTCACTACTTCTTTTACTTTGTTGTTTAGCCATGGTGGCAGTTTTTTGGTTCTCTTACTATGTTTTTTAATTTGGGGTACACATTTAGGTTGAGCCTCTATTATGGTGTCTTTAAAAAGTTTCCATACAGCTTGCAGGGATTTCACTTTTGGCGCTGTACCTTTTAATTTCTGGTTAACTAACCTCCTCATTTTTGTGTAGTCCCATTTCTGAAATTATATGCTACAGTGTTGGGCTGCTGTGGTGTTTTTCCCACCACAAGGATGTTAAATTTAATTATATTATGGTCACTATTACTAAGCGGTCCAGCGATATTCACCTCTTGGATCAGTTCTTGTGCTACACTTAGGACTAATCGAGAGTTGCCTCTCCTCTTGTGGGTTCCAGGACTATTTACTCCAAGAAGCAGTCATTTAAGGTGTCAAGAAACTTTATCTCTGCATCCCATCCTGAGGTGACATGTACTCATTCAATTTGGGGATAAATGAAATCCCCCTTTATTACTGAGTTTTTTTATTTTTATAGCCTTTCTAATCTCCCTGAGCATTTCACAATCACTATCACCATCCTGGTCAGGTGGTCAGTAATATATCCCTACTGCTATATTCTTTTTATGAGCGCATGGGATTACTATCCTTAGAGATTCTATGGTATAGTTCATTTAAGATTTTTACTTCATTTGATTCTATGCTTTCTTTCACATAGAGTGCACCCACCAGCACCACCTGTTTTGTCCTTCTGATATATATTGTATCCTGGTATTACTTTGTCTCATTGATTATCCTCATTCCACCTATGATTCACATTATATCAATATCCTTATTTAATACAAGGCAATACAATACAATATCCTCATTTAATACAACACAATATCCTCATTTAATACTAGTTCACCCATTTTATTATTGAGACTTCTTGCATTTGTATATAAGCACTTTAAAAACTTGTTACTTTTTCAGTTGTCTACCATTACATGATGTAATTGAATGGGACTCTTTTTTCATTTGATTGTTTCTCATCAGATCCTACCTGTATTTTATCATTTTCCATCCTTTCCTTCTTAGTAGGACAGAGAATCTCCATTAATAAATCCTCCCCTAAGGAGGCTGTAGTAAAGAATAAACAAAAACATCAGGATTGGGTCTAATATGATTTTTAAATCATGACTGTGGATGACATTATGTAGTCTCTTACTTCTGCAATACATGCACACTGTACTTTATGCATCTGCTCATGGGGATTGCTTGCAAAACATTTTTCTCTCTTTCACACTTCCTGGCCAGGATCAATACTCCATTCTAATATTGTTTGACTCTTGCAGTGTTGGATGCTTCTGGTCCCAATCTTGCCTCTGAAGTCATTTTTTTTCATTGTCCCTCTCCCTCTTTTGGTAAGGCTCCCAGAGGCCTTTTTCCTTGCCCTCCTCCTCTTTTCCTTTTACATCATATATCATCCACTCACATGGCTTCAACTATCATCTTACACTGAGTCACAAATCTCCTGCTCTGTTTCCCCATAACCAATTCCACATTTCAGCATGTTTCTGAAATTTCCACCTGGATGGGTTGCCAATAGCTTAAACTTAACATGGCTTACACTGAACTCCTTATTTTTCCTCTGAAAATTTCTTCCCTTTCCCTTTATCTGTCTCTGTTGACAATGCTACAATGCTTTGTCACTTTGGCCTATACCCTGAGGGATCATTTTTGACACTTCCATGTCCTTCATCCAGAGTGTGAGCAAAATATGTGGCTTTTCTTGCTTGACATTTATGAGATCTGACCTTTTCTTTCTGTCCAAACAGTAAACACTTTCATGCAGGGTATTATCTCATTCCACCTTAACTACTGCAACTACTGCCTTTCCAGCCTCCTGGATGTCCACATTGCTCCCACACCAATCCACTCAAAAGACAACTACTAAAATTATTTACCAAGCATGCCAATCTGACAGTATTCCTTTCCATTTCTCAACTGGGCCCTGATTCTCCACTGTATTACTCCAGTTTTACACCATTATACCCCCAACGGAGCTCTGCTGATAAAAACTGGTGTAACATTGTCATAAATATAAAGGGAAGGGTAAACACATTTAAAATCCCTCCTGGCCAGAGGAAAAACTCTTTCACCTGTAAAGGGTTAAGAAGCTAGGATAACCTCGTTGGCACCTAACCACAATGACCAATAAGGAGACAAGATACTTTCAAAGCTGGGGGGGAGAAACAAAGGGTCTGGGTGATGCTTTTGCCGGGGACAGAACAGGAATGGAGTTTTAGAACTTAGTGAGTAATCTAGCTAGATATGCGTTAGATTATGATTTCTTTAAATGGCTGAGAAAATAAGCTGTGCTGAATGGAATGGATATTCCTGTTTTTGTGTCTTTTTGTAACTTAAGGTTTTGCCTAGAGGGATTCTCTATGTTTTGAATCTAATTACTCTGTAAGGTATTTACCATCCTGATTTTACAGAAGAAATTCTTTTTACCTTTTCTTCCATTAAAATTCTTCTTGTAAGAAACGGAATGCTTTTTCATTGTTCTTAAGATCCAAGGGTTTGGATCTGTGGTCACCTATGCAAATTGGTGAGGTTTTTTTTTCAAACCTTCCCCAGAAAGGGGGGGTGCAAGGTTTTGGTGAGGATTTTGGGGGTAAAGACGTTTCCAAACGGTTCTTTCCTAATAAAAACCCCAGTTAGACGTTTGATGGTGGCAGCAAAAGTCCAAGGGCAAAAGGTAAAATAGTTTATACCTTGGGGAAGTTTTAGCCTAAACTGGTAAAAGTAAGCTTAGGAGGTTTTCATGCAGGTCCCCACATCTGTACCCTAGAGTTCAGAATGGGGAAGGAACCTTGACAAACATAGTGGAAAATCAGGTTCCTCGTCTTCACTTTCCAGACCCTAGCAAACACTCCTTCCTACTTAACCACCCTTGTCTCTTACTGCATTGCCTTCTGCCTGTTTTGCTCAACCTATGATGCCAGCCTTGATGCCTCACATTTGACTGCTTTTCCAGCACATGGAATACCATTCCTGAATTGGTCTACCAGGTCATTGTCCTCTCCTCATTCAGGGCCTGATCCAACAAAAAATATATGAACTTCGTCCTTCAATGTAACTATACATCTGCTTAAATTTAAGCATGGGCATAACTGCTTTCCTGGATTGGAGTCTCAAATACCTACCTAAGACTCAGGTCTATTGCAATTCCTTCAAAAAAAGAATTAAAGACTTTTTTATTTAGTTAAATTTATTTACTTATATTAAAAATTAGAAATAATGGATGCTGCACATAAGTCTTTTTCTGAGTAACCACAAAATCTTATTGCCATCATTCTTGAGATGTCCCTCACCTATTTAGCTCTTCCTACTCTTCTGATATCCCTTTTGTTGCATTATTTATGAAATTAGATTGTAGCTTTTCAGGCACAGGCCAAGTTTTATTAGTACAGTGAGATGCCAAGCATACTTTTGGCATTATAAAATAATAAGTAATAATTCCAAAACCAGGTACTGTAATAGTTCAAAGGTTAGATGTGCCAGTTATTTTCCAAACCACACTTGAAATAAAGTCTCTTTCCTTGGGCTCAGAAGGTTGCACAACCCTTCTCCCTGTGGCCAGTGATTCTGATTCCTAATCTCTCTAGCATGTAATATCTCTCATTGGCTCTTGCACAGCCCTCCTTCTTGGAGATAGTAGTGTGGAGCTCCCCTCCCACAGAGGAGCTTCTCTCTTTCTGAGCACCTCCTGGCAATTGAGCAGAGATGGCCTTTTATCAGCTAGCTCAGGTGCTCATTATTTAATTAACTGTCTAGTTCCCCTTTAATTAGCTTATCACATGTAACCTTGAGCTTGGATTCCCCTTAAAGGGGCCAGCAACCCTGTGAATAACTTTATTATATCACCCTCATCACTATATTACCTGAATGCAATGAGGAGATCTCATGAAGATAATGGGGAGTAACTAAGGACCTGATTTGATCTGCAAAACTTTTATTATGAGTGATATGTAAGGAGGAAAAAATCCAGCTTGATTTTCACCCCAGGCTAACAGTTACGAAATACTTCTTTCTTTCTTTCTTTCTTTCTTTCTTTCTTTCTTTCTTTCTTTCTTAACTTGTAAAATAGCAAAATTTTAAAGCTTGGATACCTTAAATTAGATATGTCCTATATCCAAATTCTTTTCCTGCTATTCAAATATATTAATCTGCAATTCACACAGAATCACATTTAATATGGAATTGGTTACAATACAAACATGGAATCCCATCCTGGCAGTTTAGAGTCACTTTTCACAGTAAAAGTGCAGCTTAAGTGTTTTTTCCTGAAGTGATAAAACAGACTGATTTGTATTGCACAATTAAGATCCAATTAGATGAAAAAAGTACCAAAAAATTGATGAAGGTCACAGTGAAATCTTTATCCCCCTAAGACAAGTTTAAAGAAAGATTCTTTGTAATAGCAGAGAAAAGGTTATTTGTTTTATTTTTTCTATGATAGTCGTTCATTCATTACCCATCTGTCTTGTGACACCTCTTAATGTCAAAGCAGGCCCCAAAATACTAATGTGGAGGATAAAACAGCTAAGCAACTTTAATTCCATTTAATGGGATTTTGGTAAGTAATTGATCTTTAAATATTCAGGGTAAATAGGCCAAGTCCCCTGAGATGGGATATTAGATGAATGGGATCTGAGTTACCCAGGAAAGAATTTTCTGTAGTATCTGGCTGATGAATCTTGCCCATATGCTCAGGGTTTAGCTGATTGCCATATTTGGGGTTGGGAAGGAATTTTCCTCCAGAGCAGATTGGAGAGGCCCTGGAGGTTTTTCGCCTTCCTCTGTAGCATAGGGCATGGTTGATTTGAGGGAGGCTTCTCTGCTCCTTGAAGTCTTTAAACCATGATTTAAGGACTTCAATAGCTCAGACATAGGTGAGGTTTTTCATAGGAGTGGGTGGGTGAGATTCTGTGGCCTGCGCTGTGCAGGAGGTCGGACTAGATGATCAGAATGGTCCCTTCTGACCTTAGTATCTATGAATCTATTCAATAGAAAAAATAAAAGCCAATTTGTTCTTTGTCAATTTTCTCTGATTTTCTAAGTCAGGAAGTGGCTTAGTATTGTTAGTCATTAGTTGAAAGTAAAATATCAACTATTCAAAAATGTATTAAATTGTTTTATTTTTAATAAGCAAGGAGAAATAATTCCTCTTTAGACTTTAGCAAACCTTTATGGACTTTTTCTTTTCTTTTTTTCTGAGCATTAAGTTTAATTTTCAACTTTTTTATAAAATAAACAGTATATTGCAAAATCCATTAATGGTAACTTTATTTTCTGGTCTAGTCTCTTTTTTCTGTTCTAGATTAATTACAATAATTGTGCATAAAATTCTATTTATTTCCATAACAACCTATATGCATGCACTCAGAGAGAGAGAGAGGTTGTAATGGAAATATACATATATGTATACCCATCATATACACACACATCTAAATAATGTGTATGTATTACTGTATATATATATTGATAAACACATTAACTTTTAAAAATGCTATTAAATTACTTTTCCTTAATAAGTAAAGAGAAAAAAATTGGTCTTCAGATTTTGGCTAAATTTTATTGATTCATTTTCCCCCTTTCAAAGCTTAGTTTAAATTTCCACATTTTTATATATATGCATACGTACAGGGTCCAGCTATATATGGAATGGAATCCATATATATGGATTTAAGTTGAATCCTATGTAATTCTATCCAGTGATTTTGCTCTCTCTCTCTCTCTCTCTCTCTCTCTCTCACACACACACACACACACACACACACACACTTTGGAATTTAGTGGGCAACTCCCCACCCCCAGAGCAGAGAGGACATTTAAATAAATATTAGAGAAAGCATTGTAAGGAAGGCGTACTGGGGAAAATTTTATATTATGTTATCACACACCTTTTTAGAGGTCACAGTCAAGATCTGGACTCCATTGTGCTAAATGTCATATAAACTCACATGATGTATGAAGTGTAGTTGTAGCTGTGTTGGCCCCAGGATATTAGAGAGATGAGGTGGGTGAGGTAATATCTTTTATTGGACCATGTAATGGTGGTTGGGTGTGTCTGCCATCTACTCTTTAAACAGTTCTGACCCTGGTATTGGGCAGTACCCCAGGTATTCTTTCCAGTTGGCAGTGCCCTCTTGGTCTGTTCTGTCCCCAGATCTCTCGCTGGGCCTCTGAACAGCCCAGATCCCTTTCTCAGGGTTATCGCTGTCCGGTTGTAGGACATTTCCCTACTGGCATATAGGGGGGACCAATCCTGGCCACTACTCTAGGTCCCAGCCAAAGGACCCTAAGAATAGCAGCCATGTGCCACCGTGTTCCTTTAATGAAACTGCTTTCAGTTCCCTGGGTCACTTCTCTGAGGCCCCAGCCTTCACTGATGCTTCACCCTTACGTCAGGGCTCTCCTAAATTTAAGGCCCAGCAGCCAGCAAGGAGCTCTTTCTCACTTCTCTGGTCCCTGCCAGTACTGAGCTGTCCATGGTACTGCAGTTCCCTTTGGCAAGCCAGGAACACCATCTGCACTCCTCTGGTGCGAGCAAGGAACTATCTCTGGTTCTGCATCTCCTTTTTATGTGGCCCTCTTGGGCATTGATTGGCTGCTCCTTGCAGCCTCTCTGATTAGCTAGCCCTTTGTAGCCTCTCTTGGCTGCTCAGAGGACTTAGCTCCACTGCTCCTTTCCTTGGATGAATTTGGCAGGACCCTGAGGCTTCCAGCAAGGGATTTCCTGACCACCTCATCACAGACCAACTTCTGTGAAAGAAACAGAGCTATTCAGCATATTTGGAGTTGTATGTAGTGGTCAGAGGGTTATAGATGGTGAAACCAGTGAGGATAATATTTCATTTCTTTTCTAATTCCTGAGCAAATGCAAGAAACAAAACATTATCCCCAAAGGTCTCACCATCTATTACCTTCTGACCACTACATACAATTCTAACTATGCTGAACAGCTCTGTCTCTTGCCAACAGAAGTTGGTCCAATGAAAGATTATTACCTCACCCATCTTGTCTTTCTAAAACTCATACAATGACATTTTCAATTCTCAATACATTGACAACAGTAGCTGTTGGAATTGGTTTCAGGACCTTCTGAGGGAGTGAACTATCGTGCCAAATCACCACTTTATCTACGGTCTGGTGATATATTACAGAATTCCTTTGTACATGTCTATTCATTAGAGCTGTTCAAAAATTTTCTATGGACAGACTAGGTTTTCATAGGAAAAGCAGATTTGCAAAAATCAAAACCTTTTTCTGGAATGTACCAATTTCATCTAAATTTTCATGGGAAATTATCAAAATGTCTCATTATGATAATGACAGTTAAAATATTTAGATTATTCTATTCTATGCTATTATAACAGTCAAAATGATAAAGTTGAAACAAAATGGTTCAATAAGATCAAAATGAAATATTTTGGAATATTCCTTTTTGTGAAAAAACTCAGAGATATATTGACTTTTCATCAAAATTTGGGACAAAGTCAAATTTTGAAGTATCAGAATTTACCATAGGACAGAATATCCATTTTTCATCCAAGTCTACTACTGATACAGTGGCTCCTAAATAGCCTCTCTCCTGGCCTTGCCCACATAGTTCACTGGATTTACAGATAACTTGAAATGAATAAAACAAGAAGGGAATATGGCTAACATACTGGTGGAGGAGTCCTGATCCAGGGCCCATGGACTGTGACCTAAGGAATTGATCAAGTTTTGAGCTATAGCTGTGTAGGAGGCAAAGAAAATAATTGTAACATCCCTCATAGATAAAGCTAAGATTTTGTCATGGTTGTCTTTCGTAAAAGTCACAGACAGATCACAGGGAATGAATAAAAAAATCATGGAAGCCCATGACTCCTCCCTGGGTCCAGCACCCACTCCTGCTGAGACTCCGGCATCGAACTCACCATACACAGTGGCTGAGAGTGCCTCTCCCCCACTGTGCACGGCGGCTCAAAGGGATTGTGGCTGGGAGCTGCAGGGTCCACCCTGATGCCCCTATTGGCTGGGAGCTTCAGGTACCCTGGCGGCAGCTGGGAGCTGCAGGAGCCCCCTGCAGTAACTGGGAGTTGCCGGGGTCCTGCCGGCTGACAGCTCCAGCCCTGCCACCCCAGGGATGAAGCAGAAATGTCGTAGAGGTCTCTGGAAATCATTGATTCTGTGATATTCATGACCTTCATGACATAATCTTAGCCTTACTGTCATGTTATTGACTTGAACTGGGACCATATAGAACATGGTTGCAACCAAGGTCCTGTAGTGGCACCAAATCTTCTATAAAGGGGATCAAATAAGACAAGGTTATGGTTTGCTAGTTATGATTATGTGTGCTATCATTTTTGTAGTTAAAGTTATGAATATTGGCTCTATACCGTCTGTATTTCAAATTTATGCTATGCTACTGGGTAACACCCCAGACCAGCTGGTGTCAGCTCTGCCTAGCCTGCTTGATGGCCCATTAAGGACCATCAGCTATACAATTGACCCATTGAGAGAAAGCAGACATGCCTTGTGACTCAGCCAGGTATGCAAGGACATGCCTATGGACAGAACTCTGAGGTTTTCCAGGCCATGTGATGGACAGCTTCTCTTTGGGACAAAGAAAGAAAGACCACATGGCAAGAGAATATAAAAAGCTGCTGCAGCCACTCCATCTTGTCTTCAATCTTGCTTCATACCTGTGGAGGAACTTTGCTAAACTGAGGCTTTGAACCAAAGACTGAAAGACCCATCCCAGCTGTGGATGTTCTCCAGAGACTTGATTTGAACCTGCAATTTATTCTATCACTGCTACAAGCCTGAACCAAGAACTTTGCCATTACTGTATGTAACTGATTCCATTTAACCAATTCTAACTCTCATCTATATCTTTTTCCTTTTATGAATAAACCTTTAGATTTTAGCTTCTAAAGGATTGGCAACAGCGTGATTTGTAGGTAAAACCTGATTTGTATATTGACTTGGGTCTGGGGCTTGATCCTTTGGGATCAGGAGAACCTTTTTTCTTTTATTGGGGTATTGGTTTTCATAACCTTTCATCCCCATAACAAGTTGCACTGTTGGTGATACTGGGAAACTGGAGTGTCTAAGGGAATTGCTTGTGGTTAGCCAATGGGGTAAAACCAAAGTCCTCTGTCTGTCTGGTTTGGTTTTCCTTGGTGTGCATAGAAACCCCAGCCTTGGGCTGTAACTACCCTGCTTTAAGCAATTTGTCCTGAATTGGCGCTCACAGTTGGGTCCCACCAGAACCAGCATTGTTACACCTTCATGACATAATCTTAGCCTTACTCATAACATATACAAGTCATACACAGTGGAACTGCTCCAGTAGTGGATAATTTGGTTAATGTGAGATGACTAACTGTAAATTGAGTAGAGATTTTACATGAGAGGAATTTTCAGGTTACATTGAGGATACCATCTGTTGAATTGAGACAATTTGCTGAGTCCCTAAGTGACAGGGAATTCCTGAGGGGACAAAATGGAGCCATCGCTGTTCAAGTTTCACCCAGCATTTCTCACTGAACTCCTTGAAATAGTGTGTATGCTTCATTGTATCCATATTCCTCCTAACCTTTTAATGAAACTGCCAAACTTTGCAAGTTACAATAACATCCTTTGTAATGTGAACACCTGAACCACACACCTCACTAATGTCCTTAATACCAAATATACAGAATACCAAAGAGATACCTGATGACAACAAAGCTTCAAGCAATATCGACCTCAGCTGGAAATCTTAGAACACTAAAGTAATTAAAGTTTCAGAATACCATCTTAGAAGAATTTTCAAAATGACTTGACAACAAATCATGGGAGGTGTGAGCAATCAGGATTAATTCCTCCTCAAATCACTGGATGTCTGATTAGGGCTAGAATGTGCATAGTCTTATTCCCCCAGGGCAAAGAACAGACACTGACCAGCCATTGTGTTCCCAGGCACACAAATTGGAGAAATCCATCATGGACAGCAGTATTAGTCTCCACCTGTCTTGAGTGTGCTCCTTCAGTTGAGCATGAGGACTAGCCAGCCCGTCCTCCAGACAGATTAATGAGCTAAACTGCATTACGTTAGGACCACGCAATTGGCTGGCCCGCCTGATTGTCTGAAGGAAGCCAGCAGGAATGTTTTTAAGATCAGCAGCAGCTACAATTACTTATACCCCTGCTTTGTTTCCAGCCTTGCCATCCAGCTTTATTCTTGTCCTGTTCCAGTCCACTCCAGCCTTGCTTCCTCCTGCCTCTGGCTCCAACCCTGGGCTCAACACCTGGGTCCTGACTCCAACTCTGATCCTTGACTCCAGTCCCTGGCTCCCGACCCCTGCTCCAACCACTAGTCCCATTTGGGACACCACCAAAGAAAGCTATAGGGGAAATAAGAGTGTGGGGCTATTGCCTTAATCCCCATCCACAATGGCTACCAGAGTTAGGCCGGCAAAGGGAAATACACACTGACCTCTGTGAAAGGGCATAGCAAAAACTGCTAAGATCTATGCTCCCCTATGTTAGTGGACGTATTGCACCTGGCTAAGGCACAATGGGTCTGAGAACGGTTGCTAGTATTTAGCATCTCTTCAGCCCTTCCATGCAACCCCAAATCTTGGCCTGATGTTGTAAGATCCTTAGGAGACAGACTGTGTCTTTCTCTGTGTTCTGTATAGAGTTCAACACAGAAATGACATTAATGAAATAATACATAGTAATAATAAATAAATATTGATACTATTAACATGAATTTTAATAGTACTCTTTTTACAGATCTTAAATATACAATGGGCCAGATCCTCAGCTGGTATAAATTATCCCAATTCAATTAACTTCAAAGGAGCTAGACTGATTAACATCAATTTTCCATTTTGTGTCTGGATTTTTTGCAAAGGGATAACATAGTCAGGGTAAATATTAAATATGACTAATATAAATATAGCCTTAGTATTTCAGTGCTTCTCAGTGTTAAAAAAAACTATGTACTGTATTTAACGATAACTGATTTATGTGGAACTCTGTCAAAATATTATCATTAGCTTTTAATGTGCATTGCAAACACTCTCTCAGAACACCAATCCTTGAGCATTTGGAATGTTTCTTCTTCTCCTTAATATTCTAAACATTAACAATCAAAATTAAACCCTTCTGACAGAATATCTTTGGTTTTTGTTGTCCTCAGTGTATCATTTGGCCACCAGTGTTCATGAACCTCCTTGATTACACAAATAGATATTACCCATCAGAAAAGATAACAAGTCAAAAATGTGCACAGTTCTGTCAATCAAGAGCTTCACCAGGGAACAGTGATAAGAAACCAGTGGCAGAAATAAACTTTATCCCCAGATCAACCAAACTCAGTTCAAATACTGCATTTCCAAAAAGGGCTATTGATGAACTGTGCTGTTTTGTTGAACACTAGTATGTCACATAGATTGGAAACTCACAATGACTGCAAATCAAGGAAATGACAAGCTTGCAAAGTTGTGTTTTGTTTTCTTTTTAAGCCACAGAGCTGTTTCAACTGCAGGCAGTCATGGGTTTGCTTCCTGCCTATTCTTTTTATCGTCTGTGCCATGAAGCTAGATAACTTCCCATCAAAAAGAAGCTGTATCGTTGATTTGTCAGCCTTGGGAAAAATCATTTGAAATGAAGCCTATGTCCATGATGACAAAGGACAGGCTGGGATAAAAAATGTATGCAAGCTACTGCTGTGCGAGACTTATAATAATCTCCTTTGTTGCTCAGAGGTTTAGGTCACATATGAGGGTTAAAGATTTTTCCCTCTTGGGTGAAGTGTATTAACAAAATCATTTGCTTACCGGAGGATCCTGATCTTCAGCTGAAACTGTAGCGATAACAGTGCCCTTGATTGCATCAGGAGCAACCAGTCCCCTGTAGAGAACTTTGCTAAATACTGGGGAGTAATCATTCATATCCTGCAAAATATAATTAAGAGTTTAGTTCTCAAGTTGAAACTAGATTATGGACCTATCCACAATTGTTCTTTCAAACTATACCCATTCACTCCCTTCCCATTAGAGAACCCATTTACCACTGTCAGCCTTTCCATATTCTCAATTCTATTATTATCACACAAGCCTGGCAACCAAGAGGAAGATGCTACATTTTCAATACAATGTCATTGTGTGAGGGATCAACGTAAAGTAATTCTACTTCAGAAAACAGTCTGTTACCCAAGTAAATAAAGCTTCCAGGGACTGCAAAGATTCTATGACAGTTGTTTTTTAAGCAATGTCCCACAATATGGCTTTGTTAATATTCTAAACTGGATGAGCTTGCTCTTACTGAAAGTGCTTTTTACACTATATGTGACAGAATGACAAGAAAATACAGGACCAGCTTACTATAAACACTTTATGAGAGCCTAAATTATGATTTTTATAGTGACCTATGTATTGTGAAGGAAAAAATTATGTTAGACTCTTTGGGTTTTTTTTTTGAAGCAAAGATACATTATATTGAGGAAGGCAGTAAAAAGAAAATAAAAATATAAAACAAAGTTCAACCACGCTCAGCTGAAGGACCATTAATAACTGCCATGTCAGGAGCCAAATACATTTCAAAGCTTCTCTCCAGCAATTCTGTAATTTGTTAATAGGAACAATCATTTACCTTGATTGTGTGATCATTCCTGAAATATGTACTACATAAACAACACAATCAGAATGAAGGCCCACTAAATGTAATAAAAAAAATAAAAATAAAATAAAAAAAATAAAGCTAAACAAGTGCAACTTTAAACCACCGTTTATATTTTTCATTTAACTTCTATTTTCTGCTTTAAATCTATTTTCATAATTTGAATGTATTAGTAACAGCTTTATACATTTTTGCACTTGCAGAGAAAACAGATGCGTTAAACTCATTAAAAAATACATGTGCAACTTTTTAAATGACCAAAATCAAAGAGGGAGTGCATGAAGATGAGCATATTGTCCCAAATGCATAGGAAAAATGCCAACTTGTGAAGGAGATGGTTTTAATTAGTCTGCAAATTTATTAACTTGTTTTGGAATTAATGGCAATAACTTGTACAGTGCAGTTCATCATTCCCTCCTCACTCATGTCCAACTACTTGTGGAAGGTGGCCATCAGTCGCCCCACAAATCCACTACCCTCCCCTCACATAAAGGCTCAGGGGCTGAAAAAAGGGATTAGGAGCTTTGGTCCTATTCTCCAGCTGCTTTAGGGGATGCCTTCCCCCAGAGTGCACTTCCAGTTCCAGTTTTTCAGGGAACCAGACCCCTATAGAACAAATACCTGCACTGGACACCTGTCACGAGTTTGGCTGCCACTCCCCACTGCCCACCAGGTTCCCAAATACTTAATAATTCCCTCCCAAACCAAAAATATATCTGCTCCTTGACTGGGGAGCTGTACTCCATCATCCTTGAATAACTTAGGCACCAATTTATGAAAATTTTGGTGTGCAATTATCAACTTCCCTCTCCTGATGATACATTCAGCTTTGTAAACCTACAGAGGCTGGATGGAATTTCAAACCAGTTTACAGTCTGCCCAAGGAAAAGGTCCCGGATCTGCCCTAAATCTCTCTGTGCCTTGATGATTAAGTCCTCCTGCCCGTTACAAAATTCCAAATAATTTTCACACTGGTGTACAGTAATCATTTCAGCTGGCCATTTCTTGGATGCTCCTCTTATCAAGACAACTCAGGTGTGCCTCAACATCAAAGACCCAGCTGCAAACCTCTAGGGGAACTGGCTGCCCACTTATGGGCCCATAGCTCCAAACATTGACTCTTCTCTTGCTCCTCATATAACACCCCATCATCAATATCAACTCAGAGTAGCCTCAATGATGAGGCCCAGCTGTGAACTTCCAGGGGGAACTGGCCACCTGCCTGTGGGCCAAATGCGAGATAGATCTCTATTGGCAGGTCAGGACATAAAACAGATATATAAAGTCTCCCTGCTGGTCCACATGGGCGCAATGGCTTTCAAGAGCCCACCTAGCCAGTCCCCAGATCAGGTGATGCCTAACTCCCTTTTTTCCCCCCTTGCCACCAAAAGGAGGGGAAACCGTTAAAAGAGTCACACCTTCATTCTTGCTGCTTGACCAGACAAACCCCTCCTCACCTTGAGGCTGTGGGGGTTGAATTTTCCAAATTAAAACAGATCAGAATTCCTTACATTGGGTTATGGAACAGAAATGGGTGCCTTCAAATTTGCTGAGCTTTTGCAGCTGGGCATTTTACTTCATCTGACAATGTAAAATGGAGGACTAATTTACACAAACAAATCACATTTTTCTAAATACTTCAAAGTGATGTCAAGTTTGCCAAAAATTAAGGCTCTGCTCTACTTTGCCCCAAAAGACTCATGGTTGAATCTTTGTATTGCTGTGTGTGTGCATGCACACATGTGTATGTATTATAGAAAGAGTTCTGAAGTATCACACAGCAAACTCAGATTCTAGGAGTCCATCCACACTCTGTTTTCAATTATTACTATTTATTACTTGTAGAACCCTAACGGAATGGGATGTTAGATGGGGTGGGATCTGAGTTATTACACAGAATTCCTTCCTGGGTATCTCGCTGGTGAATCTTGCCCATATGCTCAGGGTTCGGCTGGTCACCATATTTGGGGTCAGGAAGGAATTTTCCTCCAGGACAGATTGGAAGAGGCCCTGGAGGTTTTTGGCCTTCTTCTGTAGCATGGGGCATGGTGGAGGATTCTCTCCTCCTTGAATAATGACAGGTTTCAGAGTAGCAGCCGTGTTAGTCTGTATTCGCAAAAAGAAAAGGAGTACTTGTGGCACCTTAGAGACTAACAAATTTATTAGAGCATAAGCTTTCGTGAGCTACAGCTCACTTCATCGGATGCATTTGGTGGAAAAAACAGAGGCTCTGTTTTTTCCACCAAATGCATCCGATGAAGTGAGCTGTAGCTCACGAAAGCTTATGCTCTAATAAATTTGTTAGTCTCTAAGGTGCCACAAGTACTCCTTTTCTTTCTCTTCCTTGAAGTCTTTAAATCATGATATGAGGACTTCAATAGCTCAGACATAGGTGAGAGGTTTTTCACAGAAGTGAGTGGGTGAGATTCTGTGGCTTGCGTTGTGCAGAAGGTCAGACTAGATGATCATAATGGTCCCTTCTGACCTTAATATCTATGAAAAAAAATGTTAAGATCTAGAACAGAATAAAAAGATGGTTCCTGCCCCAAACACAGGGAAAAGATGCTGGATTCAGCTAGAGAAGTGATCTGATCGCATATAAGGTGGAGGCACCAAAACAGTCAGAGTCTAAATTAAAACTAACCCAAGTACAGATTTAGGTACCAGCTATTATGTGATCCATAGAAATTTTATAGTTCAGATTTAAGACTGTCTATACCAGTGGGGCTCAACTTCCATAGTAGGATTCCTGCTGGAACAACCCTCCTATTTAGCAATAAGGGAAGGGCAGGTCATGACCTTGTGATCATCTGCCTCCCACCCCAGATGAGGACTCCTGGTATCAATCATGCTGGAAAAAATCCAAGTAACAATGGAGGTCATATGCATGTCCTGTTGCAAAATTCCAGGGAAATAATGGCTAAACAAATCTTAAATACAGCTCTTCTAATTTTATCTAAATTTTGCCTCCTATGTTAGGAAAAGGGCATGCGGGGTGGGTATAATAGGCCAGGGAAATTTTCATATTTGACATTCATTAGATTTAAACTTGTAACCTTAACATAATAGTAACGTAGGTTTGGGTAGGGTTTTTTCTTAATAATAATTATTATCTATTTATAATTATATGGTTTTAACTTTGCCTCAAATTATTTAAGTCAAGGACAAACTGTAGTTTTAAAAGTTAATGCTTCTGTACTGTCATGGCTTGGGAGAGATATGATGCCATGTTTGGGAGAGAGACATATACACACACAGAAAGCAAAACAAAGAGGAAACACTTTCTATGGGATTTGGAGTCAAGGCTCTTGGACACTTACACAGACCTGCAAATCACCTCCCTAAGGGGAGGATTTATCTGAAACTGCACATATTTTCCTTTGTGCTGACAGGGTAGTTCTGATGCCAATAATACATTTTCTTTTAAGTGGAAAAATGTCAGAAGGGACAGATTTTTCCATGCCAAAACAGTTCTGGACTTGTACTTCACTTTGGTGATTTTTAAAAATCATCTCCTGAAGGGTTCTAACTGCAATAATTATTAAATAATACAATACAGCAAAAAGTCATTTGCAATTTTTCCTTTCCTGGTCTTATTTGTTACTCTTTTTCTTTCACTGTCTTTAACCTACACAGTTTACTTAATGTTCTTAGTGTTTGCTGGCAAACAATCACATTCATGGACAATGCAAACCGAAGAAGCATGAATTAAGTGAATGTAAGCTCCTACTTCACAAAGAGATTAAGACAGTCATCCACTGCATGCAAACAAAGATGGTTTCTGCATTCATTGTGTATTTGACTCTTGATTAGTGAATATGAATGAGACTACACATGCCAGTGGGGATGAGAAGGTCTAAACTACAGGTAAAGTATCTCTTTAAAGAAAGAAAAGTGCAACTTTTTCAGTACTTTGACAGGAACCTTCATCATGAGCTCTCCAATGAAATTAGAATCTAATACTTGCATTTATAAAGGTTTAAGTATAGGATGGCCAAATGGGCCTCTCAGACATAGTTAAATAACTTTTTCTCATATTGGGACTGCAATTCAAATCCCCCTCTATCTGATTAGACAGATCAGTGGTTAAATATTTTTTAAAAAAAACTCAGATCAATCTGATGGCATTTTCATTACTAGTGATGCTACTTGAATAGATCTTGTGATTCTTCCAAAATCTGCTTATATTTGCTACATGGTGGTCTCAGCTGCAACCCTAGGAATCTCACAATACCACTGTACTGGAAATCTGAGGAAAAAGTTGTTTTTATTCCAGTGAGCATCCAAGCTTTTTTGTGCTTATCTGAACCTACTGAGGTTCTTTTGCTGCTATTTGGAGTCATGTCACAATTATTTAAGTCTGAGCAATGTTATTTATGGATCTGGTTATGGATTACAGTAACCATTTCCTGACCATATTCCTTTAATTGTTGTGATTAATATATTAAACCTTATCCTCTGTTACCCTATTCTTGTGCTTCGTGTACGAATTCTAGAAGGGAGCTTTAGACCACCTTTGCAATACCCTTATTCCTGGTCTGGTCTTTCGTGTAAGTTAGAGTAACTCCATGGCAGCACCTCTGTGGGTATATTGTCCAGAAGCCATTTCTACTTCTTTAATGACCCCTTTACACTGAATTGCAACAAAGGGGCCCTAGAGCAGAAGAAAACTGGATCCACTGTATATTCGAAAGACTATATTTGACCTGTTTCAGAGTAGCAGCCATGTTAGTCTGTATTCACAAAAAGAAAAGGAGTACTTGTGGCACCTTAGAGACTAACAAATTTATTTGAGCATAAGCTTTCGTGAGCTAAAGCTCACTTCATCGGATGCATTCAGTGGAAAATACAGTGAGGAGATTTATATACATAGAGAACATGAAGCAATGATTGTTACCATACACACTGTAACCAGAGTGATCACTTAAGGTGAGCTATTACCAGCAGGGGAGCGGGGGGGGGAGGGGGGGAGAACCTTTTGTAGTGATAATCAAGGTGGGCTATTTCCAGCAGTTGACAAGAACATCTGAGGAACAGTGGGGAGTGGGGGGGGGGATAAACATGGGGAAATAGTTTTACTTTGTGTAATGACCCATCCACTCCCAGTCTCTATTCAAGCCTAAGTTAATTGTATCCAGTTTGCAAATTAATTCAAATTCAACAGTCTCTCCTGTTTTTGAAGTTTTTTTGTTGAAGTATTGCCACTTTTAGGTCTGTAATCGAGTGACCAGAGAGATTGAAGTGTTCTCCAACTAGTTTTTGAATGTTATAATTCTTGACATCTGATTTGTGTCCATTGATTCTTTTACGGAGAGATTGTCCAGTTTGACCAATGGACATGACAGAGGGGCATTGCTGGCACATGATGGCATATAACAAATTGGTAGATGTGCAGGTGAACGAGCCTCTGATATTGTGGTTGATGTGATTAGGCCCTATGATGGTGTCCCCGAATAGATATGTGGACACAGTTAGCAATGGGCTTTGTTGCAAGGATAGGTTCCTGGGTTAGTGGTTCTATTGTGTGGTGTGTGGTTGCTGGTGAGTATTTGCTTCAGGTTGGGGGTCTGTCTGTAAGCAAGGACTGGCCTGTCTCCCAAGATCTGTGAGAGTGACATAGAGGCATAGACATTTAGGCGTTCCCCACTCCTGCTTCCTCTTTGAAACTTACCAGAGACATAGATGAGACACAAGTAAACCATTTCACATAAAATAAAACCAAACCCGAACAATCTCCAAAACCAAACCCAGCCTGATTTTTTTTTTTAATTCAGCAGGTGAAAGTTCAGCTTTCAACCTTATTTTACATTTTCACATGCATCTGCACTTCCACATGTCACCAATACCAGAAGCAGGAGTGCCAAAGTGTCAATAAAACTGCTTTCCCAGTGTATCTGGCTCTAGATGCCCGAAGTACTGCAAACTTCATTGGTTTAGAAAGTGCATCCTTGCAAAATTCACAGCCTTAATTAGTTTGAATAAGAACTTGGCACATCTGCCTCCACAGTAAATCTCTTATATTTTTGAGGACCACCTACTACTAATTTGGATTATATCTGGATTGCATTGTAGTTGATGAAATCCAGAACAGAATTCCACAGTGGTCGTTGTTCAGAAGTTTTTGTGTTTGCAGATACCAATAAAATAATTTATAATCTTGTTTCTTTCAAAAACTATCAGCAGATGGGTCACAGCAAACCCTGAAACAAAGTGAATCCAGACTCTTGACTGAATAAACTTATTCCTTCAGTAGATACTTTACAATACACTGCCATATATAGCTGTTACTGACTCCTGTAGGTGCATTCCTCATGCTACAAAATTCTGAGATTTTGCCCAATCCTTTAAGTAGTACCGATTTTAACCATTCTTTTTGTGACCCTATGTGATTGTTATATTTAGTACCTCAGAGAGCAAAAGTTAATCCCCAAACTTCTCATAAAACTTACCTATGTGACATATTTGATTTTTAGTTGAATATATATCACTTTTTTGTGGTTAACAGAGGGAGGATGAGCAGGAGGTCAGCAGCTTAACTGAACAGCACTAGACCATGCATCAGCTCAAGTGAGTCATCCCCTTCTCCCAGGTCCAGAGGGATGGGGTACTCTTAAAAGAGCCAATATTCTAGTCCAGAAAAATACCCTCTTCCTCCTACCTTTGAGATTGCGGACAGTGCGGAATGCTGCGAACAAGTATATCTGAATGTAAAATGTTAAGGGTTAAAAAAGAACTAGCAGCATAGGCCCTACGTAATACATATCCGGCTGGCTTCTAAAACATGGCATGCTGGCTGGCATGGTAGCTCATCCTCTTTACCTAGTGCTCTGTGGAGTGGTAGGCATAGATTTTACTCTGCTGTTTGTGTCGGTTAGAGAGTAGGGAGGAAAAGATACTCCCTATACTGTGTTCTGCTCCACACAAACACATCAAATGCTCCTTTGCAGCACAGGGAAGGATTCTACCCTTTCACTGGAAGACAGGCTTTGTTTCAGAGGCCTTATAATCTTTTGGGTATATTTATGGAATATTTAAGGTAAGCTACACACGTAAGAGAAAACTTTATTTTAGTTGGGAAAATCATATCTGGATCATAATAAAAATGTTGCTTTAAAACATCTCTTTTGTTTTCAGATAACACATGACAAGTTCAGCATTCTCTGAAAGTTTTTCTCATCTTCTGAATATTCTTATGTGTCCTTAGTGACTGAAAATCAGAGACTTAAAATAGAAATGTCAGAAAGAGAAATCCTGTTTAAGGATGATACAGAACAACCACTGCTATGGGAAATGAACAGGAAACCATATTTATATATTTATTTTTCTAAGGTATTTGAATCAGTACCAAACAAATATGCATATAAAGTCAATAGTAAGGCAGAGGGACTTTGTCCTAAAACAGCCTTTCCACCAAGACAAACTTTACACAAGAACGTTTCCTAGTAAATCTCACATGTTTGTGCTGAATAAAATGTCCTCTCACACTTGGCAGCAAGATATTTTGGTGATTTATGGACAGATAGGAAAAAGGGTTATCCCTCTCCCCCAACTTTTCAACAGCCAAATCTGCCTGCTCATTTTACATATTAGACACCAGGCTTCCAGTTTGGGGTTTAGGTTAAAATAAAAAATAATTGACAGCCACATAAAAATCACTATGGTGTTTTATCATTCAGCATAATTGACAGTATGCACTCAAGAAAGGTCCAGGAGTGGAACATGGGTGTGAGAGTATGTGTACTTTTCTTTAAATTTGTGGCACAAATCAAGGCAGAAAGTAGTTGGCAGAAGTTCTAGGCAGAAACTTTTCATGTGAAGGAGAGAGAGAGAAGCAGCTTTAGTGATAATCCTGTTTTTCTTATTCTAATAAGGTTCCTTTTCAGAAGAAACTGACTCTTTACAGCAATTTAGTATTTTCCCAGTTTCTTTGTCTGTATTGACAGTGATGTATTGTAAAACTTCAGTCTCTCCCTACATTATAACTTGGTATAGTTAATACTATTTGTCCTTCACATTTATAAACACTAAAAAGCATCAATGATGTTGTAAAAGAAAAAGCATTGGGTTTTTTTATTATTATTATTATTTCTGGTGAAAAATGTCAATAAGTTTAATGCAGTCTGCATCTGATTTTTGTTTAAACATGGGAGATGAGCATAGTCTTCATTTCTAACACTGCAGATCTGGGCCAACATCTTCAAAGACTAGGTGCAAAAAGAAAAGGAGTACTTGTGGCACCTTAGAGACTAACAGATTTATTTGAGCATAAGCTTTCGTGAGCTACATCTGGCTAACAGATTTATTTGAGCATAAGCTTTCGTGAGCTACATCTGTACAGATGTAGCTCATGAAAGCTTATGCTCAAATAAATCTGTTAGTCTCTAAGGTGCCACAAGTACTCCTTTTCTTTTTGCGAATACAGACTAACACAGCTGCTACTCTGAAAGACTAGGTGCTTAACTTACACTCTTGACTCCAAATTTAGGCACATAAATGAAGTGGCCTGATTTTCAAAAGGGCTGAGCATGCAGAAGCTCTCAAGGAATCATGGCTTCAAGGGACCATGAGCCAGGTAGGGATAGCTAGAATGAAGCATACTCCAGACACACCCCATAACTGCCCCAGCTTGCCCCTTCACCAGGAGCCGTGGGGAAGGAGGTGAAAGAGCTGTTTATAAAATTACTTACCTTAAAATAATGGTGGTTCTTCAAGATGTGTTGTCCAAATGTATTCCACTTGTGGTGTGCATGTACCCAAGATCAGAATCTTTTGGCCACCTGTTCATGCACTCTGAATGTCCTTTTGTCCCTACCAGTGAGACTTGTTGGTGGATAAGCCAATTCCTACACCAAACATACTGCTAGTACAGAAGGTATGAACAAGCTCTTACTCATTTGTTTATATAAAACATAGCTGTCATGTTGTCTGTCACAATTTGAATTTCAAGTTCTTGAATCATTGGGAGGAAGATGGTTCAGGCTCAATGAACTGCCCTGAGTTCTAATGGGGTTATGTGCAACCTCTTTTCCTTGTGGGTCCATCAGCACTGAACTTGATGGCTATTTAGATAAGCTCCCAAATCATATGAGGGATGCATCAATCACAAGGAGTTTGGTGGGAAGAACAAACCCACCTTGCACACATGACTGGAATCGTTCCACCAATTTACAAAGGGAAGGACATTGAGGAGAACTAGCACGGATTTGATATGGTGTCCATTTGGTATATACACCAACTTCAGACAGACTTGCATACAACATAAGTGAAGTTTAGCATGCTGCATAACAAATCTACATGAGGCCATGTGCCTGGGGAGAGTCACTGAGGTATGTGACTGATTCTGTACTTGTTAATGAAGCTTGTCATAGATTTGAGGCAGGTAAACTTGAGGAAGTTAAGCTCTGGCTGTGGGGGAGTTCATCACCAGAAAAACTCCTAAGGTGCATAATCCTTCTACAAAGGTTTTTCATATTAACCCATTTAATGGCTATGTGTGAATAAGGTGGGCAAAGCAAGTTATAGGATTCTTCACAAATATTGCACAACAGAAGTAAAATCAAAGCTCCATTTTATGTTTGGTTTCTTGTTTTGTTTCACATTGCTTGCATTTGGCAGAATATGAAAGGAGCAGGAAAGGACATGTATTTCCCATAGTTTCCCTGGGCAAAGGGTAAAAAATTATGCTCAGAGTGCAGTACTGGAAAAAGTTTATATACTCTCATTTAGCATAATTTATAGTAGCTAGCCCTGGAACTAGTCCACATAACAAAAATGAGGACTGATCCATGGATTTCTTGAAGCCATCTCAATTGCTAACCCAGCTGTCATCTTAGTTCTAGCATGATTTGTTTGCCCTCCCCCCCAATCAATCCCTTAAAGCCATAAAGTCGTGTTTACAAGGATTAAAGGAGTCTTTTCTATAAACCACTCTCTAAAAACTAATATTGACATTGCTGGAAAAAAAAGAGAAAATGCTAAACACAATGGTAAGTAAACCAGGACAATCATCTTGGAGTGAGGATGAGGAGAACAGAAGCACTGGAGAGAAAGGGCACTAAAACTGAAAATCAGTTTTAAAAAAAAAGATGGAAAAAGGTAAGTAAAATATACTAATGGTCAATAAGGTACTCATAGGCAGCTGGTGGTCAATTGAGGGGAAGAAAAAGATTAGTGCAAGATAGAAATATTTGAGTTAGGAGGATATCAGAAGAAAATGAGTCTGAAAACCTAATTGTATTTCCAGAGATATTAATGAATATTTTAACAAGGGTGATGCCAAGACACCCTTTATGTCTGCCGCCAACAGAACTTCAGCAATATAAATGGATAATATTTAGATAGGTAAAATAACCTCCTCTTTCCCCTCCCTCAAACTGGGGGAAGTAAATAATGAGAATTCAAAGTATTAGATCTCCATCCTGGGCTGCATTTAAATTGTCCTCTGCACAACTGAGTGAGGTGCGGGTTAAAGATAGTTATAAGGCACGCCATCTTTGCAGCTCCTGGATCCTGTAGCAACTGGGGATTGAATTAGTTCCTGTCATAAATTAGAGCAGCCCCATAGTTTCCCCAATTTATTGCTGGCATCCTAAGGGGCTATTTCAATAACTAGAGATCCAAGGCTTAAGATAGCACAAAAAGCCACCTCTCTCTTCCCTCTTATAGCTATATCCCCGTGCTAGTGATTGGGAGGGAAGATGCCAGCCCCATGGCATCTTGGGAGAGGTAAGGGATGATAAAGGGGGTGTCCTTGGTCTTCTAGTTAAGCCAGCATTACAGCTGCTTTCCATTACTAGATGGATGCAAAGCAGTCATAGTGGGGAATGGAGTCTGGCCATAAATATATATTCCCTTTTTCCTCCCCACCCCAGCAAACCAGTGATATAATTCATGACTGTAAACATGTTTTTTCTTTACTGCTAAGATGTAAAATACCCTGAACTCTTTTGTGTTCTAACTGTTGCTAACTAAAGAGAATTTGATCTAGCATGTTTTGCTACAACATTTATGAATTTTTAAGGATTTAATACAAACAACAGTGACTCAAGATGACACTTCAGTAATAATACAAAGCTCCTTTGTAAAAGTGCTATTTTAACCAACAAGTACAACTATGCTATTCGACTTGCACACACCAAAACCATTTGGCATTTGCCCCTCAATCCAGAAGATACTCCTGTGAAGTCAGATTAAAGGTGTTGTGTGATAAAAATGTTCCCTCCCCAACACTACACAAAAGCAAACACCATTTCCACTAATCACAATTTTTTAGCTTATTGAAACATGATTACCCATTATTTTAAAAGAAAGTTTATAAATCTTAATTTTTATACCATGACTGTCACCACAGTATTTCAGTTTCAGGCTTTGTATTATCTGACTTATTACCAAAAACCACTGATTATTTTTGAAAGTAGCTGAAATAAAAGGCAGTCAAATCTGGTGTCAATAAATCTAATAAATAATTCAAAAGGGAGGAATTCCTGTAAATAAAATACAACATAATCATTAAGGGTTCTATTGATTTAGCTAGATTGTTAAATGAATTGTGCTGTTGAGAAGTCTTTTGCTATGGTTGACATTTTCAGAGCTGTCCACCTGGGAAGTCTATATCAAATGCAGTTCTGCAAGGATCTCCTTTTTATTGCAAAGAAAAAGTACTTGTCCCAATGTAATTAAAAGGCTACAAACTTGTACTTTACTCTTCTGGGTCTGATCTGCTGGCAATATTGTTCGTTAAACTAAGTAGGAATGGCTTTGGAAATATTATACACTCATGGTTTTTAAAAGGATGAAATCAAAATTTTAAAAAAGAGCTTGTAAACATATTTCTAGAGTTTTTCCCTACCACTTTAGGACAGTGTACTAGGAGATTATCTGTTGATATGAAAGTTTCCAGTCAACTATATCAAATGGGAAATCATTGAGGCCTCACTATAAAACAACAAGACTGAATAACAACTGAGCTAGTAAATGTGCATTAGGGATCGTCATAAAAATAAAAGGAAGGGTAACCACCTTTCTGTATACAGTACTATAAAATCCCTCCTGGCCAGAGGCAAAACCCTTTCACCTGTAAAGGGTTAAGAAGCTAAGATAACCTCACTGGCACCTGACCCAAAATGACCAATGAGGGGACAAGATACTTTCAAATCTGGAGGGGAGCGGGACAAAGGCTTTGTCTGTCTGTGTGATACTTTTGCTGGGAACAGATGAGGAATGCAGACTTACAACTCCTGTTAAATTAGTAAGTAATCTAGCTAGAAATGCGCTAGGTTTCCTTTTGTTTAATGGCTGGTAAAATAAGCTGTGCTGGAGGGAATGTTTATTCCTGTTTCTGTGTCTTTTTGTAACTTAAGGTTTTGCCTAAAGGGATTCTCTATGTTTTGAATCTGATTATCCTGTTAGGTATTTACCATCCTGATTTTACAGAGGTGATTCTTTTACCTTTTCTTTAACTAAAATTCTTCTTCTAAGAACCTGATTGCTTTTTCATTGTTCTTAAGATCCAAGGGTTTTGGTCTGTGTTCACCTGTACAAATTGGTGAGGATTCTTATCAAGCCTTCCCCAGGAAAGATGGTTTAGGGCTTGGGGGGATATTTTGGGGGAAGATGTCTCCAAGTGGGCTCTTTCCCTGTTCTTTGTTTAAAACGCTTGGTGGTGGCAGCATACTGTTCAAAGACAAGGAAAAGTTTGTACCTTGAGGAAGTTTTTAACTTAAGCTGGTAAGAATAAGCTTAGATGGTCTTTCATGCAGGTCCCCACATGGTACCACAGGTACCCTAGGTACCCTAGAGTTCAGAGTGGGGAAGGAACCTTGACAGGGATTTACAACTTCTTTCGCAACGTGTTATCTTTTTATCATACATGAAATAAACAAGAAAATGTGTATTCAAATGCTAGTGAACTCCTTCCACTAACCTCAAAATATACAGAATGCCACAAAAGGTGGGCAGAAGAAAAAGTTGCTTTCACCAAAAAGTAATTTATGTGCCAAATTCTCAAGTCTAAAAAACACTTTTAATTAAAAAAAAACCCTGCATGCATTTAATTTCCTGCAATGATTTTGTTTTATACATCTGTCGGTTCAGGGTGGCTTGCCATCTCTGTTGCATGCAATTGTCTGATAACCCATTACTGTTCAGGTCTATCCTAACTTCCAACTGGCAGTTTGACACATCTCGAGTAATGCTCCTCAGGAATCTTCTTCTAGAGAAAGAGGCCTTTGTTTTTTGTTTTTTTATTATGCTTTTGAGATTTAGTAAAATTAATAAAAAGAAAAGGAGTACTTGTGGCACCTTAGAGACTAACAAATTTAGCTGCTACTCTGAAACCTGTCGTTATGCAAGGCACTGAATTTAGCCGTATAGAGTGGAATAAATTTGTTAGTCTCTAAGGTGCCACAAGTACTCCTTTTCTTTTTGCGAATACAGACTAACACGGTTGCTACTCTGAAACCTGTCAGTAAAATTAATATTTCCCTACATCCTCAAACCAAAGGATGATGTGCCTTAACACTTTATTGTACAGAATATTTTTGATCCCCAATCAGCTGTTGCTAAATAAAACACAATGGGAATCCCTTTAGTTGAGAATATAAGATTCACTCTCCACGTCTCCCTAACTGCCTGCTCAGAAATGAATATACTTAAAAAGGGAATACTTAAATGAACAATTTCCATTAAAATATGCTTAAGTGGGTAGAAACCAAATGAAATGTCAATTTCTGTCATAAGACCTTATTTGACCATTTAATGAGTCATCACAAATAATAAAGATGACCACCTTTTTTAGGACATAATTATATATGTGCTTCCAGAGGGAAATAAGGGGAATCTACGGTGACCTCTTTCTCTCCCCCATGGCCTACTTTTATTGTAGGTCACGGCACAGGGTGGGGAGAACAGCATTTGGGTACTTGCTACTTCCCCTACTATGCTTTCTGGTGGGCAGTAGGTGGAGCTTGTGAGGATGAAGAAGCTGCATAAGGTTTAGGGCTGACCCAAATTTCTTCCCTCTTGCGCAATGGGAGAGCCAGGGATGAGACTGTGACTCACAATCTCATCCTTGCTCTTCTGATGAGGCAGAGCAACTATGTGCTGACCATTACTGAGAGCTTCGGGCAAACCCACAATTAAGCCCACGCAATGCAACATTTAATTATATTAGAACCTCAGAATTACAAACACCAGAGTTATGAACTTACTAGTCAACCACACACTTCATTTGGAACCTGAAGTAAGCAATCAGACAGCAGCAGATGGGGTGGGGCAAAGAAAATACAGTACACGACAGTATTGTGTTAAACATAAACTACTAAAAAGGAAAGTTTAAAAAAATTGACAAGGTAAGGAAACTGTTTCTGTACTTGTTTAATTTAAATTAAGATGGTTAAAAGCAGCATTTTTCTTCTGCATAGTAAAGTTTCAGAGATGTATTAAGTCAATGTAAATATTAATAGCTCATCTTAATTAATTAGCCTCTTACAGTTTGTACGGCAACTTCCACCTTCTCTGTATGTGTGTGTATATATATATATATATATATACACACACACACACACACACACACACACACACACACATATACACACACACACATATATATATATGTATATATACATACATATACATACATATATATATATATATATATATATATATATATATATATATTCTTACTATATGTTCCATTCTATGCATCTGATGAAGTGGGCTGTAGCCCACGAAAGCTTATGCTCTAATAAATTTGTTAGTTTCTAAGGTGCCACAAGTACTCCTGTTCTTTTTGCGGATACAGACTAACACCACTGCTACTCTGAAACCTGTCATTGTAAAACTGTAAACTTTTGAAAGATCATAATGTTTTGTTCAGAGTTACATCGGATGAAGTGAGCTGTAGCTTACGAAAGCTTATGCTCCAAAACGTTTGTTAGTCTCTAAGGTGCCACAAGTACTCCTTTTCTTTTTGCGAACATTTCAGAGTTACAAACAACCTCCATTTTCAAGGTGTTCGTATCTCTGAGGTTCTATTGTAATTCTTAATGATCTATTATGTAAATAGTATATCAGATAAAAAAAATTATTATTCCAATACACCTTTGTGTGTGAAGAGTACTTTACAAATGTAGCAAATAAGTATCTTTTACTGAAATGTATTCTGCTCAGATGTCATTTGACAAAAGTAAATCTTGTCACTGTAAACCAGTGCACTTAGTTTCTAGATCATCATATTTTAAATAACGTATTCTAATAAATATATCTTTGTATGATAGATATTTCAAAGGAATTTTATCAGCATTCTGCAAAATTCACTGCATATTATTGGGACAAATGACAAATATTTAAAAAAGGGGTTTGGTTGATCTCCTACTAGTTTATTAGATAATCTAAAGAGCTAAATAATGGCAATCCAATTTACTTTTTCTGCTAGGTTATGCCAAGATAGGTTAATCAGTTTCCATTATTTCCAAATCAAATGATGACAATCAAGAGTATTAATGAACAGAAACATATAATGAAATTATTGTGTATCACTGTGTAATGATCTCACATTAACTGGCTCCAATTCTCCAACAGCAAAAGAAGCTGATGGTAATAATCACAGATTGAAGACTATTTAATTCTGAAAAAGGACATTTTCTATTCTGTATACATACAAAGAGCACAGTATTACTTATTAGTGCATTAATCTAAATTTATTTTCTAAAGAATCCATCTTCCAATTTGGGAGAATGTGTCAAAAATATTTGTTTAAACAAACATCAGAAAAAGAAAAAAAATTATTCACAAAGGAGGTGGCGATGGAAAAGGAAAGTGATATAGTGACAAATATAGTAGAGCAATGCAGCAAGTCTTGAAAAGACATGGGTGGCCATACTCAAGGGAAGTTCCACAGGCAGAATGCCAGAACCATGAAGACAGTTCCCTTAACAATTTCTGCAGAATCTCAGGAAGAAACCCAGTCAATCACAACTGTCTTGAAGGGGCATGGGGTGAGGAATGGTCACTCAAGAACCTCAGGCCTATGGCCTCCGTTCAACAAAGCAAAGCCGATAGGCCTGTTCCACCCCCCAATAAAGTCAAAGAAGATATTCTCATTAATCTTATGGATTTTAGATTGGGCTCTTTAGCATAAAGGAGGTGATCAGCTTTAAGGAAGTGATTACGTCTCACTGAAGTTAATACTTATGTATGAAGCTTTTCCTCAGAGTAGAGCATGTTCATTTATGTTTCAAACCATGTCATAAAACTTTGTTCCAGAACTTTTCACTCTTTCTCAAGTTGTCTTCACCAAACTCTGATCACCTTTGGTCATCTTGTGTTTCAGTATGTCATATTTTCTTTCAGGTTACTCTTCCAGTCCACTTTACGTTTTTGAACTAGTTTTAGCAACATTATGTTTCTCAAGTTCTTCTGCAATTCCTCAAATGCTATGTACCCTGTTTACTTCACCTGCTTTATATAATTCTTTTTTTTCCTCTTTTGCTAAAGTCAGTAAGTCTGTCTCCTACATTTTTGCTTTGACAACGCACTGTATTGTGCTGCAGTTTTCATAATATGGAACCAGTTCAGGGAAGCATTCCTATTCAAGACAGGATGTAGCACAAGCTTAACTTTAATATGCATGTAACTCACGCAGGAATCAATGGGACTTGAGGACAGGCTTGAAGTTAAGCACATGCAGTTAAGTGCTGTCCTGAATAAGGATGAACTTAAAAACATGCCTAACTGCTTTTGTGAACCAAGGACTGCCTACTTGGGCTGATTTTCAGAAGTGACTCAACAGGAGAGGTAGGTGCTTAGGAATTTTTGAATACCATGCCCATTGAGAAATGCCTAATTAAAACCAAGATATTATTTTGATTTGGCTGTCAATGATGGGATAACCTTATTACTTTTTTCTGTCATGTAAGTATCTAGCATGTCATGGTACACAGCAATAAGAAGATACAATGGCATATTTTCATTTCCAGCCAAATATCTATAAACTTTTGTTGGCAACTGTGTAGGAGCAGGATTTTATATTTGTACTTTTAGAATTAATGTATGACTTGATCATCCTGCCAGCCACCCTTTTTGAATAGGAGAAATGAATGACCCTCTGGGGCATTGGTAGAAATGCATCTGACAGACTGCCAGTGTCTGTACTGATATTAAGGTAGGGACAGACCAGAACAATCCTTATGACTGATTATAGTCACCCTTTTGTTTTAGGATAAGTTATAATGTCTACTAGGGTTTCCTATATGTATTATAAATTAGGCACTCTAGTTAAATATACATTTCTTTGTTTTAAGGTTTAGTAAGTAAGAGACAGGATCTTGTATTGTGTCTATGTTAAGGAGATTAGAGGAACGTTGAAGGCCCGGGCCACAATGTGAACTGTTTTGATTACAAGATTTAGTAAGGTTTAATTTACAATGCGTTTCTTGATCAACATAAAAACTGCTGGTTTCAGAGTAGCAGCCGTGTTAGTCTGTATTCGCAAAAAGAAATCCGATGAAGTGAGCTGTAGATCACGAAAGCTCATGCCCAAATAAATTTGTTAGTCTCTAAGGTGCCACTAATACTCCTTTTCTTTTTATAAAAACTGCTGTATACCTTTGAAGGTCTCCGTAAAAGACTGTTTGTGTGAATGAGGAATGCATGCATCAGGAAAAGAGAAGGTGTGAAGGCCATTGCTAAAGTCAGATGGTCAAGGAAGGAGGAGTGAAGAAACTTAACGACATCAGAGAACCATCAACGCGTATCCATAAGTGAGGAAGGGCAGATTGATGACCCTGAGGTGGAGGCTGGCACCCCTAAAGACAAGACAATTGATTAAATCAAAACCAGGACAGGATGACCCTCTGTGAGGTGTTTTGGAATGTTAACATTAAAAGATAACACCAATGAAGGAGTAACTGGTCACAAACTGACACAGCAATCCATAGATTTCAACAGAGAAAAAAAAAATATAAGAACAGGGGGCTTGGCCATGGGACTTTGGGTTCATCTTGCCACAATTCCAGGAGCATCAGATTGTGACTGACAGAGCCCTGCTCCCCTCTGTGACCAATCTGGCTGGCCACTAGATTGATCCAGACTCTGGACTGGTAAGTATAAATATCAACTGGCAGTACTCGTGTGTGTGTGTGTGTGTGTGTGTGTGTGCGTGCGTGTGTGTAAAACTGAAAAGCATATGCTAACTGCTGTATTCTCAATAAATGCAGCGTATTGCCTTCTTCCCTGAAAAAGATCCCTTCTTCTATGCTTCTTATAAGCTTAAAAACTGTATATTTTCCTTCATTTAGCAAGCACAATTTTCCAAGACTAAAAAGAGGTGAACACCACCACATTGTGCCGGGCCATGAAGAGTACCAATATTTCCATCACAAACATTTCCTAACGGACTACTGTTAACATCTGGAGAAGTCCCTGCTACTGAGACAATAATCAGGATCTTCAGCTTTCAAACAAGCTCACTTTAACCTTTTAGCTAGATGAGAAGTATTACTAGCCTAAACTACCAGTCGCTTCACAGTTCTGTGGAGTGGCTTACTGCAGCAATAAAGTATACATTACATAGTACTGCAGAGGACCACATTCTAATCTGAGTTATATCCAGCCTTTCCACTGACCACAAAGAGGTTAGACAAGTGTAACAGAGCAGAATTTGGCCACAAATCATATGAGCGAGTTAAGAATTATTTAGAGGGAGTTTCTAATGTTTTATTTCCTTTGTAATTCCTGTTTTCATTTTAGCAATCAAATTCTGTATTTGAAACCAATATATATGTTGGCAGAACAGTTTATACTACCTTTAGTATATAATGTGCCTTATATGAAATGAGTTATCAGTATTGCTTGCATTGCTTACTGATGCTTGTCTTTAAAAATGATTTTCTCAATATTATACAACAGTACAGTAGCTGAATAGTCAGTACTCAAGTACACAGAAGCCAAGTGCATTTATTGAAGCCTTTAAGGAAAATCTGCTATGATATTTATATTTATATAAAAATTAAGAGTGTCAATCCAAAGCTCTGGGTATGCTTGATGCACCATTCATAATAAACAGACTCCTCTCACTGCTTCAAGAACACAGTACATCAACCTTAGCAAAAATATAAAACCCCCTAAACTCCAAGAATTTCAAACTCATCAGATTTCAGAGCTCTCGTCCCCTAATGCCCCTACTCTACTTGCGCTACATTGATGACATCTTCATCATCTGGACCCATGGAAAAGAAGCCCTTGAGGAATTCCACCAGGATTTCAACAATTTCCATCCCACCATCAACCTCAGCCTGGACCAGTCCACACAAGAGATCCACTTCCTGGACACTACGGTGCTAATAAGCGATGGTCACATAAACACCACCCTATATCGGAAACCTACTGACCGCTATTCCTACCTACATGCCTCTAGCTTTCATCCAGATCATACCACTCGATCCATTGTCTACAGCCAAGCTCTATGATATAACCGCATTTGCTCCAACCCCTCAGACAGAGACAAACACCTACAAGATCTCTATCATGCATTCCTACAACTACAATACCCACCTGCTGAAGTGAAGAAACAGATTGACAGAGCCAGAAGAGTACCCAGAAGTCACCTACTACAGGACAGGCCCAACAAAGAAAATAACAGAATGCCACTAGCCATCACCTTCAGCCCCCAACTAAAACCTCTCCAATGCATCATCATCAAGGATCTACAACCTATCCTGAAGGACGACCCATCACTCTCACAGATCTTGGGGGACAGGCCAGTCCTTGCTTACAGACAGCCCCCCAATCTGAAGCAAATACTCACCAGCAACCACACACCACACAACAGAACCACTAACCCAGGAACCTATCCTTGCAACAAAGCCCATTGTCAACTCTGTCCACATATCTATTCAGGGGACACCATCATAGGGCCTAATCACAACAGCCACACTATCAGAGGCTCGTTCACCTGCACATCTATCAATGTGATATATGCCATCATGTGCCAGCAATGCCCCTCTGCCATGTACATTGTTCAAACTGGACAGTCTCTACGTAAAAGAATAAATGGACACAAATCAGACATCAAGAATTATAACATTCAAAAACCAGTTGGAGAACACTTCAATCTCTCTGGTCACTCGATTACAGACCTGAGGGTGGCTATTCTTCAACAAAAAAACTTTAAAAACAGACTCCAACAAGAGACTGCGGAATTGGAATTCATTTGCAAACTGGATACAATTAACTTAGGCTTGAATAGAGACTGGGAATGGATGAGTCATTACACAAAGTAAAACTATTTCCCCATGTTATTTCTCCCCCCCACCCCACCCCCCACTGTTCCTCAGATGTTTTTGTTAACTGCTGGAAATAGCCTACCTTGCTTGTCACCATGAAAGATTTTCCTCCCTCCCCCCCTGCTGCTGGTGATGGCTCACCTTAAGTGATCACTCTCCTTACAGTGTGTATGATAAAACCCATTGTTTCATGTTCTCTGTGTGTGTATATCAATCTCCCCTCTGTATTTTCCACCAAATGCATCCGATGAAGTGAGCTGTAGCTCACGAAAGCTTATGCTCAAATAAATTTGTTAGTCTCTAAGGTGCCACAAAAACTCATCAGAGTCCTTGCTCACCCCCCACATTATCCAACTTCACAAGCCAGAGAGGCAGAAAAAAGGACTCAATGACCAAACACTTTCTATTAGGGACCAAGGAAGGGAGTGAATGCCAAAGGCAGAAAGTGCCATCCAATGTTTGCACAAGTTTAGTTTCCCATTAGCACCAGAAGAAGTATGCATTTACTGCCCTTGTTTCCTATATGCCAGCAAAACAATATGTGTGTCTGAAGCAGGGGCCCAATAGCATTGGCAGCCCATAACTCTCATGCCAGCAGAGGCCTGTAGCCAACCATCGTTGCCTCCAAAATAGTCAGAGCTGGGTGGGAGATGCACTATTTCACATATCTTCCAGCTAACTGTCACAGATAAATCTTATATGGAACCTAAGCTGGAATTCAAAGCTGCCTTTTCCTGATGAAACCTCAGGAAAAGGAGGTATCAGTACAGTTGCTGCTCTTTCCAAGGGGTCAATCTCTCCCCTGTAGCAGTTGTCCCCATGTGTCACCATTGTATATACAAAATGTGGAATCCTCTCCGCACTGAGTCAATGCCAAAACTTCCATTGATTTCAGCAGGGTCAGAACTTCACCTAAAATCTCTGCTTGTAAGTACAGTACTGTATGAAATGGTCAGAATCATAAAATGGAATAATCATTTCATGCTTTCTATAATGAGACTCTCTGGGAAAGACTAGCTTTATACTTTGGTAAGTGGTTGCTACTTTATAGGCACTTTTCTAAAAAAGCACAGTTTGATTTGAATAAGCAAAGCCACTCAGACTATACACTGAAGTCTGCATGATAAAACAGCTGGAACTGTTAAATAATTATTAATTCATTTTCAGTGCACTTGCATATAAATTTGATTCATGTCGAAGATATAATTACCTTTAGGTCTGATCATTTGAAATTCTGGCATTGCACTGGTGTGTGCCTGTCAGATATCTGAACTTCCTCAGGTCTATATTTTTATTATTAAATGTTTATTTAGCACCATAACTTTGCATGGTATTTATGAAATTCCCCCTCCTTCCTGTTTTTGGTGTGAGTCAGAAACATCACAAGGACTCTCTGGCTTATAGGTTTTCCTTATACCTCAATAGGAAGTATAAGTGTAATACCTATCTAAATTCCTTTACTGAAATTAGCTGTTTAGTGGTAGTATATCTCTTTAAGATGTTCCCATTTTAGGTTCAGGAATAACATCAATCATCCTGCAGTACAATTCAGAACTTGTAGCAAAGCTTCCAAGGATCATTTAAATTCTTTTCTAAAATCTTTGGGCATGTTTCATGATTGTATTATTCCAGTTCTACAGTGATGTCATTTAACTGAAGAAAATGGAGTTACTTCAGTATACAACTGGAGTAATGCAATGGTGAATCTGGCCCTTAGTTGAAAATCATGTCTAGCTGCTACAGAAGTGTCTGAAAATCAGTTTTATGTTTACGTATTAGCTATGTTAACTCATCTGCATGGCTTGAGGTTAGAGGATTTATGTGGTGAGGCAGGAAACTATATGGGGTGAAATAACTTTAGTGCAACAGGATTCAGGACCTTTCTAAAATACCAGTGCTATCATGATGGTGCCCCAAACTAATAAGTAGAACTGAGACTTTGGAATTTGTCTTTAAACAGCAAGAATTGCTTAATTTCACATTGACTTTGGAGAGGTTGTGCATAATAGGGATTTCTGTTGGAGCTAAATGTTCCAGTTTTTCAACTATGTTTGATGTTCAGTGATCCATATATTTTATGTTAATATAAATGTATTGCTAAAGTAATTGAAATGGTTTCTCCTCTCATTCACACTTGTTTTGCACAAATGTAATTCCAAGGATTTCAATGGAGCCACTTTATATCTCTTTAATGAGAGGAAAATCAGGACCATTTAAACTTATGTTTAATGTAAATATGTAAGCAGAGGAGTAATTCCTGTGTGAACACAATTGGAAAAAAAGGCCACTTAGAATAACACTTGCATGTGTACAATGTAGCAAACACAACTATTTTGATTATAACTTTATAGTTTCCATTGCTACTATGCCAATTATATTTGTGAAAAGAAAATATGCAAGAAGAAATAAATCAGTAAACACAGTGGAAATATGGAGACGAGACAAAATATCCAGCAGTGCAAAATGTTTTGCAATTTTTTCTATAAATTGGTCTGAATCATGGGGCTTTGTATACCACCAAAACCAACATACATTACAATAATTCTTCAAAAAGAAAAGGAGTACTTGTGGCACCTTAGAGACTAACAAATTTATTTGAGCATAAGCTTTCATGAGCTACAGCTCACTTCATCGGATGCATTTGGTGGAAAAAACAGAGGAGAGATTTATATACACACACACAGAGAACATGAAACAATGGGTTTATCATACACACTGTAAGGAGAGTGATCACTTAAGATAAGCCATCACCAGCAGCGGGGGGGGGGGGGGGAAGGAGGAAGACCTTTCATGGTGACAAGCAAGGTAGGCTAATTCCAGCAGTTAACAAGAATATCAGAGGAACAGTGGGGGGTGGGGGGGGGGAGAAATAACATGGGGAAATAGTTTTACTTTGTGTAATGACTCATCCATTCCCAGTCTCTATTCAAGCCTAAGTTAATTGTATCCAGTTTGCAAATTAATTCCAATTCAGCAGTCTCTCGTTGGAGTCTGTTTTTGAAGCTTTTTTGTTGAAGTATAGCCACTCTTAGGTCTGTGATCGAGTGACCAGAGAGATTGAAGTGTTCTCCAACTGGTTTTTGAATGTTATAATTCTTGACGTCTGATTTGTGTCCATTCATTCTTTTACGTAGAGACTGTCCAGTTTGGCCAATGTACATGGCAGAGGGGCATTGCTGGCACATGATGGCATATATCACATTGGTAGATGCGCAGGTGAACGAGCCTCTGATAGTGTGGCTGATGTGATTAGGCCCTATGATGGTATCCGCTGAATAGATATGTGGACAGAGTTGGCAACGGGCTTTGTTGCAAGGATAGGTTCCTGGGTTAGTGGTTCTGTTGTGTGGTGTGTGGTTGTTGGTGAGTATTTGCTTCAGATTGGGGGGCTGTCTGTAAGCAAGGACTGGTCTGTCTCCCAAGATCTGTGAGAGTGATGGGTCGTCCTTCAGGATAGGTTGTAGATCCTTGATGATGATGCGTTGGAGAGGTTTTAGTTGGGGGCTGAAGGTGATGGCTAGTGGCGTTCTGTTGTTTTCTTTGTTGGGCCTCTACACCAACATTCCACACAAAGATGGACTACAAGCCATCAGGAACAGTATCCCCGATACTGTCACGGCTAACCTGGTGGCTGAACTTTGTGACTTTGTCCTCACCCATAACTATTTCACATTTGGTGACAATGTATACCTTCAAATCAGCGGCACTGTGATGGGTACCCGCATGGCCCCACAGTATGCCAACATTTTTATGGCTGACTTAGAACAACGGTTCCTCAGCTCTCGTCCCCTAATGCCCCTACTCTACTTGCGCTACATTGATGACATCTTCATCATCTGGACCCATGGAAAAGAAGCTCTTGAGGAATTCCACCAGGATTTCAACAATTTCCATCCCACCATCAACCTCAGCCTGGACCAGTCCACACAAGAGATCCACTTCCTGGACACTACGGTGCTAATAAGCGATGGTCACATAAACACCACCCTATATCGGAAACCTACTGACCGCTATTCCTACCTACATGCCTCTAGCTTTCATCCAGATCATACCCATCAATCCATTGTCTACAGCCAAGCGCTACGATATAACCGCATTTGCTCCAACCACTCAGACAGAGACAAACACCTACAATATCTCTATCATGCATTCCTACAACTACAATACCCACCTGCTGAAGTGAAGAAACAGATTGACAGAGCCAGAAGAGTACCCAGAAGTCACCTACTACAGGACAGGCACAACAAGGAAAACAACAGAACGCCACTAGCCATCACCTTCAGCCCCCAACTAAAACCTCTCCAATGCATCATCATCAAGGATCTACAACCTATCCTGAAGGACGACCCACTCTCACAGATCTTGGGAGACAGACCAGTCCTTGCTTACAGACAGCCCCCCAATCTGAAGCAAATACTCACCAGCAACCACACACCACACAACAGAACCACTAACCCAGGAACCTATCCTTGCAACAAAGCCCGTTGCCAACTCTGTCCACATATCTATTCAGGGGATACCATCATAGGGCCTAATCACATCAGCCACACTATCAGAGGCTCGTTCACCTACGCATCTACCAATGTGATATATGCCATCATGTGCCAGCAATGCCCCTCTGCCATGTACATTGGCCAAACTGGACAGTCTCTACGTAAAAGAATGAATGGACACAAATCAGACATCAAGAATTATAACATTCAAAAACCAGTTGGAGAACACTTCGATCTCTCTGGTCACTCGATCACAGACCTAAGAGTGGCTACACTTCAACAAAAAAGCTTCAAAAACAGACTCCAACGAGAGACTGCTGAATTGGAATTAATTTGCAAACTGGATACAATTATGCTCTAATAAATTTGTTAGTCTCTAAGGTGCCACAAGTACTCCTTTTCTTTTTAATTAACTTAGGCTTGAATAGAGACTGGGAATGGATGAGTCATTACACAAAGTAAAACTATTTCCCCATGGTATTTCTCCCTCCCACCCTACCCCCCACTGTTCCTCTGATATTCTTGTTAACTGCTGGAATTAGCCTACCTTGCTTGTCACCATGAAAGGTCTTCCTCCTTTCCCCCCCCTGCTGCTGGTGATGGCTTATCTTAAGTGATCACTCTTACAGTGTGTATGATAAACCCATTGTTTCATGTTCTCTGTGTGTGTGTGTATATAAATCTCTCCTCTGTTTTTTCCACCAAATGCATCCGATGAAGTGAGCTGTAGCTCACGAAAGCTTATGCTCTAATAAATTTGTTAGTCTCTAAGGTGCCACAAGTACTCCTTTTCTTTTTGCGAATACAGACTAACACGGCTGCTACTCTGAAATAATTCTTCAGTAACTCTACGCAATTTCCCCCCTGCACAGATATAAAGCATTAAAATATGTGAATTGCAGCTAGCTAAATCTTGTTATTTATACCAGATCTTCTGTTGTTTTGGACACCCCAAACCTATGCCTAGAAATGCTATTTATACAAATATTTAACAGAGTCATTAGGCTCTGGGAAGAAAATTATCCTTTGGAAGTATGAGAAAGAACAAAAAATAAAAAATGTGTTTCAATAAATTGTTATTTCAGAAACTTAGAAACCATAGCTCCATTAGCGCAAGATACTGAAATGACTCCGGAGAAGTGGTGAAAACCATCAACTCCTAATTAAGTCAAACAGGAGGTGCAAAGGGGGCTCACTACCTTGTGGCAGGACAGTATAGTTAGGCTTAGCAGTCTTTTTTTCCCCCTTTATTTTTAAAAATAATTTAATTGAACAACAGATTTATTTTTAAGCGTTTTTTTTAAAACTATTTAAATTTTCCTAGTTGTGCAAAATTATGGGGAGAGGAGTCAAACAATTATTTAATGGCAGCAGCCATTGAGTTTCAAAAAGTTAAAGCTTTATAACCATTTAAACTCATATTGTCAACATCAGATGCCAAATACAGAAAATAAATATCCTTAAATCAAACTCTAATAAGTTCTCAAGCAGCATTTGACTGCTTGCATGTCAATGCAAAGTGCGGTGCACCACAGGTAGATAACTCAGTGTGCCATGCACTGCCATCTGGCACAATGTCTTTTGGGAAATTTTTGCTACGTATTCTGAAAAATAGAAATGACTTGCCCAGGGATCTTGGTTTCCTTTACTTGAACTTACTTTATTTGATCTTTGGACTCAAGATTCCAGTATGCAACTTTCTGCATCCCATACTGCATCCCATGCCATTTTTTGAAAATCCCACAAATCTGCATGGCATTTTTTCATGCCTATCACCTCTGAGAGAAGCTCTGCACTACCCTCATGAATGTTGCAAATATTGACTGGATGATTCTCCTGTATTTGCAGACACACAGGAAGTACTATAACAATGGGGACATGACCATTTCTTCAAAGACAATTTGCAACGGGAAATATCAAAAAACGATTCAAGGTTGTTGGTGTTCAGGGAGCAATTGCAGATAGTCGAGCACTGCTTCTGGCCCAAAGAAATGGGCACTGACTGGTGGGACTGTCTCGGAATGGGGTGATGAGCAGTGGCTGCATAACTTTTGGATGTGAAAGGCCACATTTCTGGATCTGTGTGCTGAGTTCACACCAGCCCTCCAGCTCAGGGACACCCTAATGAGAACATCCGATGAAGTGAGCTGTAGCTCACGAAAGCTTATGCTCAAATAAATTTGTTAAGGTGCCACAAGTACTCCTTTTCTTTTTGTAAATACAGACTAACATGGCTGCTACTCTGAAACCTAATGAGAACTGCATTGGCAGTGGACAAACAAGTGGTAATCACATTCTGGAATGTCAGATTGCTACTGGTCAGTGGGAAATCATTTTGGAGCTGGAAAATCCATACTAGGGGCTGTTACCAGGCAAACATGTAGCATCGTTAATTGTCTCCTACCACACATCACTGTGACTCTTGGCAATATTCTTCTTGAGGGCATTTTGTGCCTAAAAATTCTGTGCCAAAAAATTAAAATTCTGCGCACAATATTTTAAAATTCTGCAAATTGTATTTGTCAAATAAATGTGGAGGCTCCAGCATGGCATTGGGGAACACAGGCCACTGGCTGCACAGAGGTGGGAGATCACTGTGCAGCCCCCCACTCAGAATATGGACTCAGCGGTGAGGCTGCACCCAACCCTGATACAG
Organism: Dermochelys coriacea; assembly: GCF_009764565.3. Taxonomy (NCBI): domain Eukaryota; kingdom Metazoa; phylum Chordata; order Testudines; family Dermochelyidae; genus Dermochelys; species Dermochelys coriacea. Next base: position 89,304,294 of record NC_050074.1, on the reverse strand, counting down.
TGCAAGGATGGGGCCTGCCCCAGAAACACCCCAGAGCCCTGCCCCCCATGAGAGGGTCTGGATGCATGGGGTTTGGGCAGATGCGGGGAGCAGCTCCCTTAAAGCAATCCTTCCCCCTGCAGCTGAGGAGTGATGGGCACAGGAAGTGTGTGTGCGGGGGTGTTTGCAGAGCTTCCTGAAGCCGGGGGAGAAATCTGGGGCGGGTCTGACCCAGCCCCAGATGCCATGCAGGGGAAGAGGAAATCCTGTTCTCCCCAGCCCGGCCCGGACTAGCAGCTGAGCCCGGCACAGGGTAGGAGCCACCAGTTGGGTCTTCCCCAGTCCTGCCCTCTGCCCCAGAGTGATTTACCTCTCTGCTTGCTGCCGTGGACAAACAAAACATACTTCTGGGAAGGGTTGCATGATTGCCCTTGTGACTTCCCTTTGCTTCCCCATCACAAAGTCATTTTTCTGCAGGGAAACAAAGAGATCTGCAGGGAACATAAATTCTGCACATGTGCAGCAGTGCAGAATTCCCCCAGGAGTGCAGTATGCAGGACACAGTGGATGGAAGTGAAGCTATGGAAGTATGCAGGACACACTGGATGGAAGTGCAGCTATGCAGGAAACTGGTGGGGTGATAGACAGCACACATATCCCTGTTTTGGCACCAGCCCACCTTACCACAGAGTACATGAACAGAACAGGCTACTTTTCTATGGTTATGCAAGCAGGTTTGTATCACCAGAGATGCTTCACTGATATCACTGTGGGCTGGCCAGGGAAGGTGTATAATGCTCATTTCTTTGCTCTGAGTAGAACAGAAGATAAACTGACAATCAAGTTAAGTTATTCAAAACCACATAGCAATTTGCAGTGTGGACAAATATCAACCAAACAGTAGGTTAAAACCAACGTACAGATTTCATATATGTCTACAATTAAATCTGAACTCTCTTGCACCCAGAGAGCAATGGAAAGGCAAATGTGTAAGATATCACTCTGTGTCACATAACAAGTGAGGAGATCAGATGGCATACAGAGGTGACCGATGTAGTGCAGGTGAAGTATGATGCAAAGCGGAGACGGGTGGGTCACGTAGTTCGCAGGCAAGAGAATAGGTCAGTGGTGGGCAACCTGCAGTCCGGCAGGGTAATCCGCTGGTGGGCCGCCAGACAGTTTATTTACATTTGCACGGCAGTTTACATTTGCAGCTCCCATTGGCCAGGAATGGCAAACTGCAAATGTAAACAAACTGTCTGGTGGCCCACCAGCGGATTACCCTGATGGGCTACAGGTTGCCCACCACTGCAATAGGTTGACAACCCACATCAGTGACTGGATATCCAGAGACCACAAGCGACCACCGAGCAGGCCGAAAATGAGGTGGACTGATCCCATGACAAAACTCTTTGGCCAGAAATGGAAAGAATGTGCTTGCAACAAAATAGAATGGTGTGGCATTGACTTGCATTTGTGGAGGGACGGATGAGGACAAGTCAGACAAAGGCGGACAAATATGGACTCACATCTCCAGACTTGAAAGTTTATGACTCTGCAATGTGGTTCTCACATGCAAACTTCCATTCCTGAACTATAACACTGATGACCTACCTGCACACCTTCCTATCCAAACGACACAAAATGAAGGAAGAAGGCATTTTGTCACAAAAATCAGCTCATTCACAGTTATGAAAACTCAAGGAAGCAGACACTTGATAAAAGAATCCAAAATGCCTTCTCAGAAAAATGTAAGACCCCATGGTCCCAGAACCCAGTCCTGCCAAACTGCCAGGCTGCTGACAGTTCCATACTGTCATCCAGCAACAGCTGTGACTAGTTTGTGAACCATGTGGACACAGACTCATGGTAAGTCCCACCTCAAAGGGGCTGACAGGCAGCAACCTTGTGGCTCCTGGTCACCTTCACACCCTATATAAATGTAAGAGGCATTCCAAGAAGTGTCCATGCAACAGCGTGGATCTTCTGTAGCTGCCATGTCCATTTCTTTTCCCTGAACTCCTGGCTTCAACCTTGGCTTGAGCAGGACTTTGCCTCCTGATCCGGAGCCTGAAACCTGACTACAAACTCTTCCACTGTTAGCCTCAGATTTGCCCCTGCTCTGACCTGGGTCCCCACTGCCCTTGTTGGGATCCTGAGAATATAATTGCATCAGACAAATCATAACTAGTAGCAAAATAAATAGCAGCTCTTATTAAGAAGGTCTCCTATAATACTTCATCAGTGATCTTTAAGCACTTTACAAATAGGAAGATCATTATTGCCATTTTACAAATGGGAAAAGAAAGACACCGAGAGATGAGGTAAAGTTAAATGCTCAGGTTCATACAGCCAGCAAGTCACTGGCAGAATAAGGACTAAATATTGTAAAAGAAGCACAGAATAAGCTATTTTCTTTTGTAAGGCTGTGCCTTCATGAAGCAGAAATTGAAATATAAGTAGTGTGCAGCATCAGCACTTAATGCATAAGAATGGTTAATGAAATTACAATTTATATGACCTTAAATTGAAATGTGATGGTGTCACTTTTTCAAACCATTCCATTAAGTATTTATTCCAGCCTTTTGGGGATCATAAAGAATTAAATGTTTATTCATTTATGAAGTATTCTCAGATCTATTCCTGTAAGTAATAAATCTATGAGCAAGCACACAACTGTGTAACTGCATGCAATTGCAAAGCAATTACAATAGTGATACACTGTACATTTTAAATGGGAACAAGTTACTGCTATAAAAAGGCAACAGCTCTACATAAATTGAAAGTGATGGATAGGACAAACTACAAAGAAAACAACGATATTGCCGTTGTGCTCCTGCATCCTATTGGAAGACCTCTAAAGGTTACTGAGGTATTGTATAACAGAGAAAATGATGTTATCAACTGCAAAGTTTTACTCTTACCTTTACTTTCACAGTGACAGTAGCAAGTCCTGGAGGCATAGTTCCTCCACTATCAAAGGCTTCCACTAGAAAGGTGAAGGTTGCCTCAGTGCCAGAGAATGACTCATAATCCAAGGATTTTAAAAGTGATAATTCTCCTGTAAACTTGTTCAATGAAAAAAATGGCAGTGCTTCCTGGGTTCGTATCTGATAGGTAACATTTGAACCAAGGTCAACATCCTTTGCCTACAGCAAAAGAGAATTTACTTTAAAAGTAAAACTGCAGCATCACAAGGAAAACACCAATTCACAATTTTTACAGGACATATATTTGATTTATCTGATACTAGTAAGAACATTTGCTTTCTTTGGTGCAATTCATATTTTTTTCATAATTTTAATTGTTAATTTTAACAAAATATATTTTCAGTGGGCTTGAGGAAACCAACATTTTTTCAAAACCAACTCTGCGAGTCAACAGATGCTGCTTTTAAGATATGTTCTACTTGCCTAATTAAGAGATTTGGATAAAAATTTTGGAAGGACATTTGAACTCTTTGGGGCTAAAGTAAACTGGCAATATTAATATAGTAGAGCCTCACTGGAGAATGCAAATGTATTTTAGAAATGTAGTTGACATTTAAAAAAATCTCACATTGTAAAGTATTTCAACAGTACTCTACTTATGTTTTTATTTTCCATCATTGCTTTTATTAATTAGTAGAAATGTGAGCTCTATGCTTCTAATATTTTTCTCTTGCCTGTCCTATACCAAATATCACATTTTCACAAAGAGAAAAAGACTTTCTCCCCCCCACATTTTTAATCTCTTATTTTGGTTTTAAGGCAACCAGCTAGATGAGAACAGCCTCACAAAATAATATTAACAAAACATTTTCTTTGCTCCAGAGTGCCTTACCTCTATTCGCAGGAAGACTGTGCCAAGTGGTAGAGTTTCTGGAACACAGACAGTGTAGGAGGCATTAGTGAACATAGGGCTGTTGTCATCAACATCCAGAACTTTGATTGCCAGAGTTAATGTTGAACGGCGGGGGTCCACAGCTCCATCTGTTGCTTCAACAGTAAGTTCATAATAGTCCCTTGTTTCTCTGTTCAGTTTAACTGCTGTGTAAATGCTACCATTTGATGTGATGCGGAAAATGTTGTTGAAGTTTACCAAGCTGTAGTGTACTTGGCCATTTACTGCAGCATCAGGGTCTGTAGCCTAAAATAAAAGAAAAGGCCATATTGTTTTAAAATACATTTGAAAGGTATGTGGATTAGATTCAGACATGATCAGTGAGCCTTTTATTCTACTTTCTAATATAAAAGAATCCAAAGGACATAGAAGTGGATGGAAGTCTTCCCATTGACTTCAGTGTTTTGTGGATGAGGCTTCAAGTTTCCACTTATACCTGACATAAAAAATTTCATATTGTTACTTTCTGTACAGTATTAACTTAGTTTGTGAAAACTGTTGGAATAAGTATGAAAGGGATTATCTTGGAAAGTGGGGAAGCTTAGATTACATCAAACCTTGTGATTGTTAATAAAGTTTGTTAATTGGGTCTGCTGACTTCTTAATTCTTTTGAACAACACATGTAACAGGCCTTGTTTCGTTAGTCACAATGAGTTATTTACAAACAACACTTTCAACATATTACATAAAGATCTAAATTTAGCACCTACTGTCCTCTTCAACCTACTTCTGAGCAAAAAATGTTAGTGCTGAAAAATAATTATTTTTGAATATTATTCCTTAGTTGCAGCTTTGCAAAATCACGGCATTTACCAGCCTTGGCAAAAATTCTCTTAACTTCTTGTAGCAGACAATATTGATGATATGGTTGACTATGGTAAAGTATAATTAAACACACAAAATGCATTTAAGTTGCCTTAGTATTTTCCCAGCAGAGAATTCCTCCAATATTGGGGAGTTCCAATTTGATGTAGAACTGGAATAGCCACATCCTACGCAACCCATCTTCAAGCACCAAGTGTACCAGGATACTGCTGTATTGTCATGATCTCTGATGGACATAACTGCTCTTAATGGAAATAGCTGAGTGCATACTGAGTGCTCGAAACTCTACCAAGTACTGGGCCAATGGAAAATTGACCTCTGGATCAGAGCCTCTGAGATTTCCCTGCCTAGGCAATGCCCAATAGCACAACTAAGAATCTGGGTCTATGTCTTATGAGATGCTGAATCTGAAGAAAAGTCTTCAAGAACCCATTTCTGCTCCTACTAAATATCAGTAGGAAAACTCCAATTTAATTTCAAGTGTCATAGAATCCAGGCTGCATACAAGAAATGAATAATGGTGTGTTCAGTGAGGTAACTTATGTGTTTTAATTTATTGTTACAACTCTTACTATTTTAGTAATTTTACACACTTTCTCCTTAAAGTTTCATATCATTTTTATAGTTTATTTACTGGTTATGTTCTTTAAACTTTATTGGTATTTACATGACCAAGACAGTAACCATGTCATGAAAGGTTTATTCTACATTTGCTGATAGCATTGTTTGCAAGCATGTTTTTGTGCATTTCCTTGGCATCATGTCACAAATGTGTAAACATCTTTGAGGTAATTTAAAACAGGATGTAGGATGACTCACACTATAAAAAGTGTGTCAGGTTACTGATTTTAACACACAAAATAGTTCTTACAGTTACATTGAAGAATGTGAATAATTTTCATTCACATGGTAAACTGAAATCTAGAGAAAACAAAAGAATTGTACCAGTTTTTAAATGTTGGGTCTGCAAACTTTGCTAGATAAATTGTTCTAAGTTAGGAATTTCAGCGTACTATACAAGAGATATAGATGAATTTTCAGGAGAAAGCTACAGAACAAACGATTATCAATGAGTGAAATTAAAAGTATTTAGCGACTTAGTCCAGATAAGCACCAAAAATTCCAGATATTTCAAACTTTACCTAATCTACTCCAGTCTGAAAAATTGCCCTGGAGTGGAATGCAACACAGAATTGGACATTTTTAGTTCCAAACAGGCCTGTAACATTATTCCATGAGACAGACTTGGGCTTCTCTTTTTATACTTTCCACTTCCACTTCCACCTTAGCACGGAAAGAAGTGAACATACATAAGAAAAAAATACTTTAAAAGAGTAATCCAACCTTTGTGATTATTTGGTTTAGTTCAAGTTTTGGGTAATATTATTTTACGCATACTAGTGTATCCAACCCATACACATGATATTCTAAATATTCATAAAATAAACTTGCCTACATATAAGTGGTATCCATTTTATTTTTTAGTAGAGGGCATGCAATTCAGATAATCATCTCATACTAACTACTACAGTCTTAACATAGTTTGAGTGTTTGCCTGTTCTCTTTCCTCCTTGTTAATTAAATGAAGTCATGGTGAATAAGATCATTTACGTTAAGTGTATTTTGTGAGCAAGGTAGCTTCATTTGTTTACATTTATAAATGAACCTCCAGATGTTCAGGAAAATAACAAAACAAAAATCTCTGATTATCAGCACTACTATCAGGAAGTTTTCATGAATGTTTAATATCCTACCAAAGTGTTCAGTGTGAGACACTATAATGAAACAACTTATCTTCCTAGAAATCAATTAAAAGTTAATTAAAATGGTTAACAAGAAAAAGCACACACTTTCCCCCTTATACTACATCAATTCAATAAGCAGTATTGGCTGCAACTTTATAATGATCTATCTATAGTTAACACATCTTTGTAATCAGCATCTTACAATCTGCATCTGATCTGTGCCTACTTAGTTTGCAAGTGCTTCTACTCCTATGTACGTAGTTTGGTTTTGTGAAGAAAGATCTCAGTGGATGAGAAACTGGAGAACTACCAGAAAAAGTGATGACATCAGCTAGTTGATGAGAAAACTAAAACTTGGAAAAGCAAAATAAATAAAAAAATCTGTTTGGGGATAAGTAAGCATAGAGGAAATACAGAGTATGGTATTGGGATTTTAGCTGAGATAGCAGCAGCAAACTGCATTTCCACAGTCTTAATCCATGTCAGACGTGTATGAGGCTGAGGTATGTGTTCAAATGACTTTAGTTTAAACCAGAGCCACATGATAGCAATTAAACAGTTGCTAACTGGATTACAATCAGCCCTCATTAAGATAACAATAGTAATCTAGGAAAAGATTTATTGCTGTAGAAAATTAAACTACAAAATTAAACTGTGTAAAGTTTATTTCTCTCTCTAACAAGAAAATAAAATTTTCAAAAGATTACTATATTTGAATGGTGCTCACTTTAAATGACAGCCCAAAACGTTAACATTTGGACCCTATTTCCTGAAAGCCATGAATGCTCATTTTGTAAAATCAGTTGTTTATGTTTCTGGACATATACTTATTTTACAAGTTTCACAGGAATATCAATGCTTGATCCTGATTCTTATCTTATTTATAGCAGCATGCAAATAATCAGACGTTCTGTGAATGAAGTTAATGCAGTGGCACCTATGTAAAATTGGTGAAAGATCAAAATCAGGCCCAGGATTAATTTATTATAGTCCCTCTGTGCATTGCTATATACTAGTTCAGTATTTCTACAGGACAGGAGTCCAAGGTTAAAAAGAATATTCTAATAAAATCCTGAAATAGTTCCCCTAATAAAAATTAAAATAAAAACATATAGGTTGTCTAGTAAAATTCCAACCCTATTGCTTGTATTATAATCCATATAAAAGATACAAAACCACCTTCATCCAAAATTCATTGACTAAAGTCAAGGGACGTAAGCCAGGGATAAATATAGACCATCAACACTGCTGCTCTATTCTAAATATTATCCAATAACTGGGAAGGGATTATGTGCTGCTGTTCTTGGAGGAGCAGCACACACAGGTGGAGCCCTGGAGAGAGAAAGGGAAGAGTCCTGGGATTCTGGACTGGTGCATAAAGAAAAGAAGCTCAAAGCTCTTTTAAATTACAGTTCCTCTTCCTGGGCTGCCTATAGGTAGCACTGCAAACTGCAGGTCCTCAGAATGGTCATAACTTCATGTCCCATGGCCCTGTCCCCTACACTGGGGTTTGCAACAGTTCCTGTGTGAGGTAGCCTACAGATATCTTATGGAGTGAACTGTGTGAGGGAAATTCTCCCCTGGACAGTTAAGAGGTTTTATATCAGTGTACAGGAGTTATAATGGGAAGGAGAATCCCTCCTCTGTTTCCTCTCTCTTTTTAATCAGTTAATTAAATGCCTTGTAATATCCATGTTGTATTTAGGACCCTAATTTATAATATACTATGCATTTAGTGAGACATCAGTTAAATTATTTGGTGTATAAACATATTTGCTAACACATTTATGTACAAATATACACCATTGATCATTGAGAAAGGAGCGGTATAATCTCATAAATAGAAAAATAAGAAAATACTGAAGCTATTTATCTGTGATAACAGCCCTCAGACAAATGGTTTGACAAACTGATACTAAACAATGATAAACCAAGTTTAAGCAAGTAACTAGGATACTTGTCTGTCATAACCATAAGGGTAGCCTAAATTCCTCCTTACTTGTAAGGGGTTAAGAAGCTCAAGTAACCTGGTTGGCACCTGACCAAAGGAACCAATGGGAACAAAAGATACTTTCAAATCTGGGTATGAGGAGAGGTTTTGTTTTGGATTCTTTGTTTTTCTGTGCCGTTCGCTCTTAGGATTAAGAGAGACCGGACATCAATCCATGTTCTCCAAATCTTCCTGAACAAGTCTCTCCTATTTCAAACTTATAAGTAACAGCCAGGCAAGGTGTATTAGTTTACCTGTGTTTTCTCAACTTGTGAATATTCCCTTTGCTATAGGGAGGTTTATCCCTGTTTTGTTGTAACTTTGAAACTAAGGCTAGAGGGGGTTCCTCTGTGCTCTTAGAATTTTCTGCTACTCTGTAAGGTTAACTACCAGCCTAAGTTTACAGCAGTGATACTTTTACCTTTTTCTCTTTAAATAAAATCCTTCTTTTAAAGAACCTGACTGATTTTTCCATTGTTCTAAGACCCAGGGGTTTGGGTCTGTAGTCTCTTTGTAACCAATTGGTGAGGATATTATTCTCAAGCCTCCCCAGGAAAGGGGGTGTATAGGCTTGGGGGAATATTTTGGGGGAATAGGACTCCAAGTATTTCTTCCCTGATTGTTTGTTAAATCACTTGGTGATGGCAGTGATCCCAAGGCAAGAAAGGAATCTGTGCCTTGGGGAAGTTTTAACCTAAGCAGGTAAGAATAAGCGGGTCCCCACATCTGTATCCCAGAGTTCAGAGTGGGGAAGGAACTGTGACACTGTCTAAACGTTATGGACCAGATACATACCTGCTGTAAAAAGAAAAGGAGTACTTGTGGCACCTTAGAGACTAACAAATTTATTAGAGCATAAGCTTTCGTGAGCTACAGCTCACTTCATCGGATGCATTTGGTGGAAAAAACAGAGGAGAGATTTATATACACACACACAGAGAACATGAAACAATGGGTTTATCATACACACTGTAAGGAGAGTGATCACTTAAGATAAGCCATCACCAACAGCAGGGGGGGGAAGGAGGAAAACCTTTCATGGTGACAAGCAGGTAGGCTAATTCCAGCAGTTAACAAGAATATCAGAGGAACAGTGGGGGGTGGGGTGGGGGGGAGAAATACCATGGGGAAATAGTTTTACTTTGTGTAATGACTCATCCATTCCCAGTCTCTATTCAAGCCTAAGTTAATTGTATCCAGTTTGCAAATTAATTCCAATTCAGCAGTCTCTCGTTGGAGTCTGTTTTTGAAGCTTTTTTGTTGAAGTATAGCCACTCTTAGGTCTGTGATCGAGTGACCAGAGAGATTGAAGTGTTCTCCAACTGGTTTTTGAATGTTATAATTCTTGACGTCTGATTTGTGTCCATTCATTCTTTTACGTAGAGACTGTCCAGTTTGGCCAATGTACATGGCAGAGGGGCATTGCTGGCACATGATGGCATATATCACATTGGTAGATGCGCAGGTGAACGAGCCTCTGATAGTGTGGCTGATGTGATTAGGCCCTATGATGGTATCCCCTGAATAGATATGTGGACAGAGTTGGCAACGGGCTTTGTTGCAAGGATAGGTTCCTGGGTTAGTGGTTCTGTTGTGTGGTGTGTGGTTGCTGGTGAGTATTTGCTTCAGATTGGGGGGCTGTCTGTAAGCAAGGACTGGTCTGTCTCCCAAGATCTGAGAGAGCGATGGCTCGTCCTTCAGGATAGGTTGTAGATCCTTGATGATGCGTTGGAGGGGTTTAGTTGGGGGCTGAAGGTGATGGCTAGTGGCGTTCTGTTGTTTTCTTTGTTGGGCCTGTCCTGTAGTAGGTGACTTCTGGGTACTCTTCTGGCTCTGTCAATCTGTTTCTTCACTTCAGCAGGTGGGTACTGTAGTTGTAGGAATGCATGATAGAGATCTTGTAGGTGTTTGTCTCTGTCTGAGGGGTTGGAGCAAATGCGGTTATATCGTAGCGCTTGGCTGTAGACAATGGATCGAGTGGTATGATCTGGATGAAAGCTAGAGGCATGTAGGTAGGAATAGCGGTCAGTAGGTTTCCGATATAGGGTGGTGTTTATGTGACCATCGCTTATTAGCACCGTAGTGTCCAGGAAGTGGATCTCTTGTGTGGACTGGTCCAGGCTGAGGTTGATGGTGGGATGGAAATTGTTGAAATCATGGTGGAATTCCTCAAGAGCTTCTTTTCCATGGGTCCAGATGATGAAGATGTCATCAATGTAGCGCAAATAGAGTAGGGGCATTAGGGGACGAGAGCTGAGGAAGCGTTGTTCTAAGTCAGCCATAAAAATGTTGGCATACTGTGGGGCCATGCGGGTACCCATCGCAGTGCCGCTGATTTGAAGGTATACATTGTCACCAAATGTGAAATAGTTATGGGTCAGGACAAAGTCACAAAGTTCTGCCACCAGGTTAGCCGTGACAGTATCGGGGATACTGTTCCTGACGGCTTGTAGTCCATCTTTGTGTGGAATGTTGGTGTAGAGGGCTTCTACATCCATAGTGGCTAGGATGGTGTTTTTAGGAAGATCACCAATGGACTGTAGTTTCCTCAGGAAATCGGTGGTGTCTCGAAGATAGCTGGGAGTGCTGGTAACGAAGGGCCTGAGGAGAGAGTCTACATAGCCAGACAATCCTGCTGTCAGGGTGCCAATGCCTGAGATGATGGGGCGTCCAGGATTTCCAGGTTTATGGATCTTGGGTAGCAGATAGAATACCCCAGGTCCTGGCTCCAGGGGTGTGTCTGTGCGGATTTGTTCTTGTGCTTTTTCAGGTAGTTTCTTGAGCAAATGCTGTAGTTTCTTTTGGTAACTCTCAGTGGGATCAGAGGGTAATGGCTTGTAGAAAGTGGTGTTGGAGAGCTGCCTAGTAGCCTCTTGTTCATACTCTGACCTATTCATGATGACGACAGCACCTCCTTTGTCAGCCTTTTTGATTATGATGTCAGAGTTGTTTCTGAGTCTGTGGATGGCACTGTGTTCTGCATGGCTGAGGTTATGGGGTAAGCGATGCTGCTTTTCCACAATTTCAGCTCGTGCACGTCGGCGGAAGCAGTCTATGTAGAAATCCAGGCTGCTGTTTCGACCTTCAGGAGGAGTCCACCTAGAATCCTTCTTTTTGTAGTGTTGGCAGGAAGGTCTCTGTGGGTTAATATGTTGGTCAGAGGTGTTTTGGAAATATTCCTTGAGTCTGAGACGTCGAAAATAGGATTCTAGGTCACCACAGAACTGTATCATGTTCGTGGGGGTGGAGGGGCAAAAGGAGAGGCCCCGAGATAGGACAGATTCTTCCGCTGGGCTAAGAGTATAGTTGGATAGATTAACAATATTGCTGGGTGGGTTACGGGAACCATTGTTGTGGCCCCTTGTGGCATATAGTAGTTTAGATAGCTTAGTGTCCTTTTTCTTTTGTAGAGAAGCAAAGTGTGTTTTGTAAATGGCTTGTCTAGTTTTTGTAAAGTCCAGCCACGAGGAAGTTTGTGTGGAAGGTTGGTTCTTTATGAGAGTATCCAGTTTTGAGAGCTCATTCTTAATCTTTCCCTGTTTGCTGTAGAGGATGTTGATCAGGTGGTTCCGCAGTTTCCTTGAGAGTGTGTGGCACAAGCTGTCAGCATAGTCTGTGTGGTATGTAGATTGTAATGGATTTTTTATCTTCAGTCCTTTCGGTATGATGTCCATCTGTTTGCATTTGGAGAGGAAGATGATGTCTGTCTGTATCTGTGCGAGTTTTTTCATGAAGTTGACAGATTTCCACTCTATACGGCTAAATTCAGTGCCTTGCATAATCACAGGTTTCAGAGTAGCAGCCGTGTTAGTCTGTATTCGCAAAAAGAAAAGGAGTACTTGTGGCACCTTAGAGACTAACAAATTTATTAGAGCATAAGCTTTCGTGAGCTACAGCTCACTTCATCGGATGCATTTGGTGGAAAAAACAGAGGAGAGATTTATATACACACACACAGAGAACATGAAACAATGGGTTTATCATACACACTGTAAGGAGAGTGATCACTTAAGATAAGCCATCACCAACAGCAGGGGGGGGAAGGAGGAAAACCTTTCATGGTGACAAGCAGGTAGGCTAATTCCAGCAGTTAACAAGAATATCAGAGGAAGGTTTTCCTCCTTCCCCCCCCTGCTGTTGGTGATGGCTTATCTTAAGTGATCACTCTCCTTACAGTGTGTATGATAAACCCATTGTTTCATGTTCTCTGTGTGTGTGTATATAAATCTCTCCTCTGTTTTTTCCACCAAATGCATCCGATGAAGTGAGCTGTAGCTCACGAAAGCTTATGCTCTAATAAATTTGTTAGTCTCTAAGGTGCCACAAGTACTCCTTTTCTTTTTGCGAATACAGACTAACACGGCTGCTACTCTGATACCTGCTGTAAATTGTCATAGTTCTAATTAGTGAATGGGTGAGGCTAACAATTAAAACAACAATAGGACAATGTGCCAGGGTTCACAGGTCTTTTGGCATTTCCTTGATGTCTGCCACACCTTGCCACAATGGTGTCACTAGAAGGAAACCTTCCTGAGACTGGACACAGTATGTTTAATCTGCCTTGTAACCCTGGATGTCTTGTGGCTGTGCAGCTTTGATTCAGAGCTCTGACCCCAACAACCTGCTAGCAGCTCACAAGCCTCACCCTGACTTTGCTCAACCTGGTTACTCCTTGCAGGCTGACTTAGTACCCTTCCAGCCCCGAACTCATCCCCAAATCGTCCTACTGAGGGGACCAGTCTCTCTCACTGGACCTTTACAGAAACAGTAAAACACTTCAGCCTGTTACCTTTCTAGAAGCACACACTGTATTGAACTCACACAGCACTGTAATTTATAATGAATGCACAGCAAGTTTAATAACAAAAGATCATGGATTAAGTGATACCAAGTGTCAAGGTTCCTTCCCCACTCTGAACTCTAGGGTACAGATGAGGGGGCCTGCATGAAAAACCCCCTAAGCTTATTTTTACCAGCTTAGGTTAAAACTTCCCCAAGGTACAAACTATTTTACCTTTTGGTCCCTGGACTTTATTGCTGCCACCACCAAGCGTCTAACGAAATATAACCTTGAAAGAGCCCACTTGGAAACCTCTTTTCCCCCCCCAAATCTCCCCCAAGCCCTACACCCCCTTTCCTGGGGAAGGCTTGATAAAAATCCTCACCAATTTGCATAGGTGAACACAGACCAAAACCCTTGAATCTTAAGAACAAGGAAAAAGCAATCAGGTTCTTAAAAAAAAGAATTTTAATTGAAGAAAAAGTAAAAAGAATTTCCTCTGTAAAATCAGGATGGTAAATACCTTACAGGATAATCAGATTCAAAACATAGAGAATCCCTCTAGGCAAAACCTTAAGTTACAAAAAGACACAAAAACAGGAATATACATTCCATTCATCACAACTTATTTTATCAGCCATTTAAATAAAACAGAATCTAATGCATATCTAACTAGATTGCTTATTAAACCTTTACAGGAGTTCTGACCTGCATTCCTGCTCTGGTCCGGGCAAAAGAAGAACCACACAGACAGAGAGAACTCTTCCCCCCACCAGCTTTGAAAGTACCTTGTCTCCTCATTGGTCATTATGGTCAGGTGCCAGTGAGGTTATCCTAGCTTCTTAACCCTTTACAGGTGAAAGGGTTTTTTCCTCTGGCCAGGAGGGATTTAAAGGTGGTTACCCTTCCCTTTATATTTATGACACCAAATAAAAGAAAAAGGCAGAGATGGTTACAAAAGCAAATAAAAGTGCAAATATTAATCTAAAATCTACAACTTAATCTAGCAAGATACAGTCTTAGCTCAAGATCATTTTTCTCTCACCCACAATCTCTTTTCCAGTTTTTACTGACCAGTCTGTCCGGGACCCGGCACAGATATCAAATTACTTACTTTCTTTGTCTCCTAAGGTGAAGGATAAAAGATGAGTCTCTCTCTGTTCCTTATATCCACAAAGGGGTTGTTTTAGTCTTATAAATCAGGAAGGCCTCTTGGGGATTCAATCTCCTGTCTCTTTCTGAGGTGCAGGAGCCTTGTTAATACTGTCTCTCAAGTTCAGGATTAGGATAACCACTGCTGGTTTACCCTGATGGCTTTGTTTGCTACTATGTAAACTGAAATAAACCCACATTCCTTTGATTAGGAAAGACCTGTTTTTCATCTTTACCTAAGGTGGGCTGTCTGGTCTTCACCAAGTTCGAATAATTTCATAGAGAGGGAATTCATAACTTCGCATATAATGTTAACACATGCATCTTACAATGATATTAGGAACCAGTATGTTATAAGCTTTCATATGATACCTCATGAGGAATATTTTATACTATTATAATGTTATACTAGATATTATTGCAGTAGTGTGTAGGGCATGAATACAGGGGTACTTAGGGTTACAGCCTTTACAAGAGTTTGTTGGTCCTGTTTTAACCTGAACTAAATGATTGGCAATTAACTTAACTAGCACAATTGTAAATGCTACTCTAGACACACTTGTTTCAGTCTGGTTTACCCCAGAAATCAGCCATTATTAATTGCTAATGCTAAGTCCTGAGGTAAATCGCAAAAACATTTGTGTACTGAAACAAACATTTGTGGAATATCTGGACCACCATTTACAACTGTGTTAGTAACTATGCTCACTGGCAAGGAATTAACTCAAGTTAAAGTAGGACCACAAATCCAAATCTCATTATTGTTAACTCTCATAACATTTGGAGTCAAGAGATTGTGAGAATCTTAGCTTTCTTTTAAAAAGATGCAAAACTTTCTCTCTCATGGTTGCAGCAAATAGCCTAAAAATGTGATTAGAGTGTACTTTAAAGTCTTAGAAACCAGAAGACAAACCAAAAGAATTCCAAATGATTATTTTTTAAAAGTCTCATGATTTTTAAAAAAATGATGAGTCCTTGTGGCAGCTTAGAAACTAACAAATTTGTTAAGGAGGTGTTTGTCTCTAAGGTGCCACAAGGACTCCTTGGTGTTTTTGCTGATACAGACTAACACGGCTACCACTGAAACCTGTCACCAGGCAAGGTCATGATTTTAAATCATTCTCGTGATTTTTGGAGCTTGAGTCATGATTTTGGCAGGGTTATTGCATGAGCTACTGTGGCAGCCTGGAATGTTTCCAGATATGTATCTGCAGTGAAATGGATCCACTGGTTTTCCTGCTACTTTGCACTGCTGGAGTGACGCTAAAGCAGATAGAGAAGGGGACAAGAGCTGACATGATCTATTGGGATATAGATTTCTAAACAAATATATATTTGAATTCAGACTATGAGATACTCCAGTCATCCTTTATTTACAAACCTTTATATATAAACTTTTATAGTCATAGCTTAATATTTTGAGGGCTAAAGTCAAGTATGAGTTATGAGAATCAGTCTTATGAAAGAAAATAACTATCCTAACAGAGTACTTTCCACAGTAAATACAATTTAGCATACAGAAGTATCGTTAAGTGATATTACATTTCAGACAATCAAAATTGGTTTTGACATAAAAAAGCTGTAGCAAAATATAACTTTACAAATTCATTTGGTCTTATTTAGTTAACAATTTGTAACTACAGAGATAATTAACCATTTTTAAAGATGAAAATGAAGTTTCACCGATTTTCTCAAAGAATCGCATATTTTGGGCATATACAATATACTATTTTTATATGAAAATTGTTTCCAACAGAGTCTAAGAATAGTTAAAGGCATTATAATCTGTAGAAAAGCAGTTCCAGAACTCTAGTCTGTGAAGCACTTGATGGTGACATGGTACTGGCTGTTCTTGTTTGCAGCTATTACCTCACACTCAGATGAATAAGAATTCATTAATATTTCCCCTAATTTCACATACATACTTGTTTAGTTACCACAAAGAGTTTTATTATCACAAAAGGGTGAGGGAGAGGGAGTGCACACAATCACAAACAGGAAGCAGGGAATTAGTTTATAAAACAATTTCTCTATTAACATGTGGTCCCATTCTATAAAAAAAAGTTTGAAAAACCCTTCTGTGAGTTGAATTAGTCCTGGTGGCATTTGCCATTGTCTTGCAAATTCCTACTAGTTTGGTCACAATATGTTTAATAGGATTAACTATTTCCAAATGCTTAGCCATTTTATCCTCAGTATTCAGTTAGTAGTTGTGAAGAGATCCTTATTAGGTAATTAGCTTAGGCAGGAAGCGTCATCTCAGAGGAGTAAGGCCAGCATTTTATCTATGAATCCATTTAGCCTATGCTCTTCACTTTCCGTGTGAATATTTACATTTATCTGTTAAGTCTAACCCTAAATTCCTAAATACAATATTTCATCTATTTGATTCACTGTTATTAAAGGTGAAGCCTTTTGGAAACACTATGTCTAGCTGGTTGTCACCAACATACTGTAATACTGAATGCGAATCAAATACAATGAACTATTCTAACATTAATAGCAAATTCTTTATTCTTTTTTTACTAGGTGTTTTTGGAGATAGATGTTAGGAAATGTCATTGTATCAGAGATCTAGCAGAGATCCAGGGAAAACATGAATTTTAAATACAGAATGATCTGTCTATGCCATACCGCATAATCTTCACAGTGAAGTTTTTCCTTTATGTTCCACTAGTACCAACTTTAGGATAAGAAAGTAAGAAAGAATGTGACAATTAGGACAATTAGGACATAGCTATAGGTACTGCGGGGGCGGGGGAGGGGAAGCGAGAGAGAGAGAGATCTGCTCTACAGCCTTAGCTAACAGAGGTCCCAGGTTCAATTCCACCTACTGACAACCAGGATCTGTCGGTGTTACACTATTTCAGGGGATGGGGGAAGGAAGATCAAGTGCCCCCACCTACAAAGCCCTCCCATTCAGGATCACTGGAGTCCCTGTACTTAGCACCTAACACACCACTACTCAAACCTCTCCCAAAGTCCGTGGTGACCATAAATGACCTTTGAGATTTTGGTGGATACTGAGAAGAAACCATGGGTGGATTCTGCAGGCTCAGGTGAAAGAAATACTGAGTATCACTGCTCTACATCACCCTGAGTTTTGTCTCTATAGAATTTAACTCTCCCTTCTCATATTCTTATTCATAGTAGTTAAAGGTCAATGTATTAAGCAAATGTAAAATATCCACACATGAACTTACAAAACTGAAGAGCAGATAAATACTGCTAAGTCTATCTGTGGCCTAACATGAAGGGATTTTTTCTGTGTAAAGGGCAAGGTTATATGCAGGCCTGAATTAATTTTTCTTTAAAGTCAGAACATCTGCATGAATATAAATTAGACTTTAAAAATATTAAATAAATGATCCCTTGCTGAACAGCTTCATCTCATCAATCACTGTGACAAGGAACACAGAGAAATGATACATATTGCTGCTGGATCTCTAATCTCTAATCTAATTATGTTCATTGAGAAGTATAACAAGTAAGTTATTTTGAAGACTCCGTGGTAGCTGCTATTTTCTGATCCATGTGACCACTCTCATTTATGTCTTACACAGTGAAGGTAACTCAGATACAGAAGCTATGCTTTCAAAAGGCCTAAGACTAAAATCATATCACTCCCTTTCAGCTTACTTACAAAAAATATATCCAATGCTATGTGCATTCTGTGATTCTTGACTCCATCTACTGTAACAGGATTCTGCTCTAGAATCCAACCTTTCATTTATGTTTTAACTATGTTCACAGAATCATAGAATCATAGAATATCAGGGTTGGAAGGGACCTCAGGAGGTCATCTAGTCCAACCCCCTGCTCAAAGCAGGACCAATCCCCAACTAAATCATCCCAGCCAGGGCTTTGTGAAGCCTGATCTTAAAAACTTCTAAGGAAGGAGATTCCACCACCTCCCTAGGTAATGCATTCCAGTGTTTCACCACCCTCCTAGTGAAAAAGTTTTTCCTAATATCCAACTTAAACCTCCCCCACTGCAACTTGAGACTATTACTCCTCGTTCTGTCATCTGCTACCACTGAGAACAGTCTAGATCCATCCTCTTTGGAACCCCCTTTCAGGTAGTTGAAAGCAGCTATCAAATCCCCTCTCATTCTTCTCTTCCGCAGACTAAACAATCTCAGTTCCCTCAGCCTCTCCTCATAAGTCATGTGTTCCAGTCCCCTAATCATTTTTGTTGCTCTCCACTGTACTCGTTCCAATTTTTCCACATCCTTCTTGTAGTGTGGGGCCCAAAACTGGACACAGTACTCCAGATGAGGCCTCACCAATGTCGAATAGAGCAGCCTCGATCTGCTGGCAATGCCCCTACTTATACATCCCAAAATGCCATTGGCCTTCTTGGTAACAAGGTCACACTATTGACTCATATCCAGCTTCTCGTCCACTTTAAACCCTAGGTCCTTTACTGCAGAACTGCTGCCTAGCCATTCAGTCCCTAGTCTGTTGCAGTGCATGGGATTCTTCCATCCTAAGTGCAGGACTCTGCACTTGTCCTTGTTGAACCTCATCAGATTTCTTTTGGCCTAATCCTCTAATTTGTCTAGGGCCCTCTGTATCCTATCCCTACCCTCCAGCGTATCTACCTCTCCTCCCAGTTTAGCGTCATCTGCAAACTTGCTGAGGGTGCAATCCACACCATCCTCCAGATCATTAATGAAGATATTGAACAAAACCGTCCCGAGGACAGACCCTTGGGGCACTCCACTTGATACCAGCTGCCAACTAGATATGGAGCCATTGATTACTACCCGTTGAGCCCGACAATCTAGCCAACTTTCTATCTATCTTATAGTCTATTCATCCAGCCCATACTTCTATAACTTAATGGCAAGAATGCTGTGGGAGACCATGTCAAAAGCTTTGCTAAAGTCAAGGAACAACATGTCCACTGCTTTCCCCTCATCCACAGAGCCAGTTATCTCGTCATAGAAGGCAATTAGATTAGTCAGGCATGACTTGCCCTTGGTGAATCTATGCTGACTGTTCCTGATCACTTTCCTCTCCTAAGTGCTTCAGAATTGATTCCTTGATGACCTGCTCCATGATTTTTCCAGGGACTGAGGTGAGGCTGACTGGCCTGTAGTTCCCAGGATCCTCCTTCTTTTCTTTTTTAAAGATGGCACTACATTAGCCTTTTTCCAGTTGTCTGGGACGTCCCCCAATTGCCATGAGTTTTCAAAGATAATGTTTCAAGATTCTAGTCTTCAATGTTTGTAAAGAAAGCCTTATGAATGTTAATCAACTGTAAACCAAAGAAGTAACTTCCTGAGTTTTCAAACAGCCTGAAAACGGCTCTGAGATGTATGAACAGTGCAATTCATCTTAACAGGATGTTAACTCTGAAACATAGTGATGATAATTGAAATTTCAGCATTATTAATTATTTTATCAGAAACCTCTACATTATGCTAACACCTATGGTGGTTTTGTTGTGGTGACTAATTATATCAGGCTTCAATTTGTGCCCATTGAATTCAATGGGATAGGATAAGGCATACAGATTCTGCGGTAAAGTCTAACATGCTGCTGAAAATACTTTACTCATACAGGACCTATCTAAATGTAAGGGTCCATCTGTGAGGAGTTAATCACAGGATCAGGGCCTAAATTTGATTCTTCTGAATTATGTAATGGAGAAAACATCTGTAATTTTTGACCACCTTTTATTATAGGATTACAGGATTGATTATAGGACTGTAAAATACACAAAGGACAAATAATAATTTGAGCAAATAAAGGAATAATGTATTTGTTATTCTTTTTCTTATTTAATCAATATTTTAACTTGCATGTGCTAGAGAATTTCCAGTATGTCACAAAATTCAATACCAAACTGCAGCAGAAATCAGATGCTTTAAATATACAGAATTATTACAGTGTACTTAATGAGTTGGTTATATGTTCTAAAATACATGAAATAAAACAGGCCATTGAAGTAGGACATGATAATTCATTAATCTG
Source organism: Dermochelys coriacea (assembly GCF_009764565.3). Lineage (NCBI taxonomy): Eukaryota > Metazoa > Chordata > Testudines > Dermochelyidae > Dermochelys > Dermochelys coriacea. The sequence goes on along the minus strand of NC_050074.1, from coordinate 89,283,958 downwards.
CCATTCACTTTTTTAGGGAAATCTCTTATCTAATCAGGTAAAGCTGATCTAAATTAGCTGTTTGTTTCTAGTACATGTGGGCCAAAATCAAAATCCCTGATCCTAAATAACCCAGATTATGGAGAATTTCGGATATAACTTGAAACTTCAAGGCTACTTCTATGTTTTAAATGGTCTAAACCAAAGCCCTAGATTCAAACACTCTCAAAATATACTGAAAAAAGATTACTTACCCTGTGCAGAAGCTTGATCTCTTGGAGATCTTTGTACCTATAGGTGCTACATTTCAGGTGTGCTTGCCCCATGCGACTTTTGGTAGCAATGACATTCAGTCTGCACATGCACCCTAACTATCCTTGTGCCCCATACTGAGGGAATGTACAGCAGTGTCAGAAGAATTACTCTTAGTTTCTTTTCTTTCACAAAGTCCTATCAAGGCCAGACTCCAAAGCAGAAGGCAAGGAAGGTGGGGAGTGGAGCACCCATAGGAACAAACATCTCAAAGAACTCCATTTACCATATAGGGTAAGTATCTTCTCCTTCTTTGAGTAATGACCCTAAAGTGCTCCACTTTAAGTGATTCCCAAGCAGTACTCTCTAAAGAAGATGGGTGCTTTGGAGCTTGATCTATTACTGTTTGCAAAACTGCAGAGCCCAAAAGCAACATCTGCCTTATAGGCATGTACAAAGGCACAGTGTTCTGAGAAGGTGCAGGCTGGAGTCCATGTGGCACCTTAGCATATTTCTGCCACAGGTACTTTCCAGAGAACCATCTAGAAACCAAACCTTGAGACACATTGTGTTCAAAATGGGGTCAAGAACAAATGCTGAATCTTGAGTTAGCAGGTCAGGAATGGTTGGTAGGTGTAGTGCCAGACAAGATGTGAGATGTATCAAGCAGGGGAACTAAAGTTGAATTGGATAAGTCAGTGCAATTAGGATGACCTTGGCTCTGTCCGTATTGATTTTGTTTAAGGAGCATCATCATCAGAGGATAGGCATAGAGGAGATTCCTCAACCAGAAGATGAGGAAGGCATCTCCCAGAAAATGATACCCCCCACCCCTGAGCAGAACATTCATCATTTGCCATTGATGGTGGTGGCAAAGAGGTCTATTTCCAGGAAACCCCAAGTAAGAAATATACAGTTGAGAATCAGGTTGTTGAATTCCCACTCATAGTCCAAGCAAAAGTATCTGCTCAAACCATCAGCTATGGTGATGTGAATACCCAGTAAGTATGAGGGCAAGATGAAAATGTGATGGGCTATTCACTTCTTCCATAATTTTATTGTTTCTGCACAAAGTGTAGGGGATCTTGCATCTCCTTGGAGATTATAGAGTAAATGTTGTCTCTGTTGTCTGTCATGATCTTCACAGATTGGCCCTTTATTGTGGGAATGAAGTGTCTGCAGGCAAATCTGACCACTCTGAGTTCCAGGAGGTTGATTTGGAGAGTGGACTCTTGTTCGAAGATGAGCTTCCCATCTTACAAGAGCTGCTGCTATGGTGGGGAAGCAGAGTGAAAGAAACTCCAGCACAGACATTGCCTGGATCTTTTCAGTAACTCTAGAGTCTCATGAAGGACTGATATTAGTTTATTCAAACTGTGTTTGCTGGGGATATAAACAGTTCTCAACCCTTGAAAGCAGCGTCTATGCAACTTGGCATAAAGTGCGACAAAGGTGAAGGCTCACATGGAGCTGCAGACAAATTCTGGCTGTGGTTTGTGGGCTCATTTGGACCTGCAAATCAGATTAATTATTAATTATTATTATTATTTTATTATAAACCTATCTGTCAACAAGAAAACTCTAGATGATGTTGCATCTAAGGAGCCTCCTAAACCTTTACTTGCTGTATAGTTATCAAAGCGGACTTTTACTTTGTTGAGTTGTCAGAGCTCATCAAATACTACCTTAGCTTTCCTCACTGCTGAAAGAACTTAGGTATGTGAGGGGCCTTTGAAGAGCCAGTTGTCAAGATAAGAAAAGATGATTACTCCTGACTGTCATAGTTGAGTGGCTACCACCACTAGTACCTTTTTCAAGACTCTGGGGGCAGTAGGGAGTCCAAAAGTGAGCCTTAGACATTGGAAGTGTTCCTGGCTGACTACACAGCACTGAAAACTCTTGTGAGAAGGATGCATCACAATATGAAAATATCCATCCTGTAGGTTTAAGGATGTGAACCAATTCCCTGGATCTAGAGATGGTATTATAGCTGCAATTTCCTCCTGAAATTCCTGAGGATTGCAGCCAGTTGGCATGGTGCATGAAAATCACTGTAGACGTCGAGCAGGCCACCATGTCGGTCACATCTAGAGAGACCTTTAACAACTCCTGGCTAATTAATGACCTTACAAGATGACTGCCTGAGATTTCTGTCATTGTTCTTGAGGCAGATGATCAATAAAATAATTACATTTTCCATATCTGCTGTGTTATATTTCACAATCAGGGCTTGGTAGCTACTGCTACTCAACAAAGCAGAAGAGTAACTTTTAGGCCAAAGATCTAAGCATTTGTGTCCTTATCATACAGACTAGTTTTTGAAATATGCTACCTACTTCGTTCCTTCACAGCATCCTCCACCAAGGAATTGGGGGCTGGGTGCATGAACAAAAACTCAGAACCTTCAGCAGGAATAAAATATATTTTATTTGCTTTATTATAAATGGAAGGAATAGTAGCTGGGGTTTGCCAAATAGTTGTGGCAGGTTCAAGCAAGGCTTCATTTATAGGTCAGGCTAACTGACCAGAAGTGGCAATATGGGATGTCCAAGAGTTGTGCTGAGTCTCATGAACCTCCTCTAAGGGGATTTGGAGAGAGTCAGCAATGTTCGTCATGAGTTCTTGAATTATTTAATATAATTTGTGTATGGGGTGTAGAGAGACATCACCACCTGATCAGGTGAGAAGGAAAAGCTGTTAATCTGAGGAGTAGATTCCTTATAAGTTCTTTTCTCCTGTTCCTTGAATGATTCCTCCTGAGGTGAAAATTGATGTGGAGGGACAGGACAAGTAGGTGGCTAGTGTCTCTGATTCTCCCATGGGTGTAATGGGGTGCTCTGGAGAATTACTGTCCATAGGCATCCCAGAGGTCTCTATATGGACATTGAGGGGAGCCATAAGGAAAAAAAGTGGGCATCCAAGATTGATCATACTGGGTGAACCTGTGTAGAATCATAGTCAGACTCTGCAGTACAAGATGGTGGTGCCAAGAAAGGCCTTGGCTTTGATGTCACAGATCAAGCAGCTTGCAACCGACCTCTTCAACACAGAGTCCTTAGAATCTCTGCATTAGTATCCTGCCTGCCTTCGATACTGAATGATGCTGGGTACCATGGAACTTTGAGGCGCCTGAAGCCCTAGCTGAGGGGCTGCTGGTACCAGGAAAACTTTCTGCAGTAGCCTTTCTGGGATGCAATGCAAAACATCATGTTTCTGTGTTCAACGAGGTTTCTTCTCATGGACATCTCCTTGAGGGGATCTGGAACTTCTTTTTCTGGAATTCTCTGTGCTATCCCCCAAGGTTCTCTCCCATGAAGGTCTAGTAGTCAAATGGGCTGCGGAGGTTGATGTGATGCTGTTACTCACTGGATGATCACTATACGGGGAGACAGGGTTATCAGGGCCTGTGTCTGAGGCAGGTTGAAGGGAGGACTCCCTCATGAGAAGCCTAAACCAAAGCTCCCTGTTTTTTTCTAGACCTTCTCTTAAACTCTGAACAAATGTTACACTTACAGGGGACAGAGGTGTTCGCTAAACAGTGGATACAGTGAGAGTGACCTTCATTAACTGGGAGAGACTCCTGGCAAGTTAGTCAATGTTTAAATCTAGGAGATTTAGGCACAACCCTAGGATAAAATCCTTCGAAGAAGTAAAGGACATTGAGGAGTTGTGGGGGTAGTCAAAGAGTCTCTTGAAGTTCCCTGAACAAAGATTAGTAAAAGTATTATAACTAGTAAACATTAAAATGGGCTAACTAAGAGCTAAACAACAAACTAATATCTAAAAGCTATTCCCTAAGGAGAAGCTAACTGTGATGCAAGCACTGCAAGACATTCCATCTAAGGCCAAGGAGATTGAAAAGGAACTGACGGTGTCTCATCTGATATGGCCCTACATATTCTTGGTAAAGGGCAGGAAGAAAGCTAGGGCACGTGCAGATCAAACAAGCACTATTACCTTTGTAATAAGTCTTTGATCACAGGCACATGGGGGCACACATGTGCCTGAAGTGGATAACCCACAGAGATACTACTCAAAGAAGTATTGTGGATTTTCTCCTTGAAAATGTATTTATTATATATTTCATTCTTTGTGAAAAATAAACTCCTGAATCATACAGCTTCCTCATATTGTGACTAAACAGACTTAGATAGAGATGGCATCAATTAATTTCCTAAGGTTTATGAAAGATGAAGCCTCACAGTATAATTATTTCATTGAGCAACTACATATACAACCTTATATAAAGCCAGCTAAAGATCAACCCATGAAAATTTCCCTTTATTATTAATACTGAAACTTAACTTATGTTTATATATAGTATGTATTTATCTTCTGTTTTAAGGTAACAATGAGAGCATTAAGAGTAAGTTTGGAAACAAAAACAAAATGAAGGGATGATGATGCATTATTGTGGGAATAAAATCTATTCTGAGTGCAAACATATTTTCCAAGTGTTAATTTTTTTCACTGGAGAAAATATGCAAAATAATAGCTTAGGGTTTGAAAAGAAAAACAAAACATAACAAAAACAAACAAAACCCCAAATCATTATAAATTGAGTGCTAAGCCACCAACTGCTGAAGAATTCAAACTTCCAATTAAAAAGAAATCTTAATTTTATGACTGTGAAGATAAATGTAAATGTGAACCAATGCAGTGATGTTTTTTTAAGGCTGAAGAAAGGCAAAACCAATGTTTTGAATGTCCTTCTAGGGTTGCAAGGTGTCCGGTTTTCGACCAGAACACCCGGTCAAAAAAGGACTCTGGCAGCTCCAGTTAGCACCACTGACCAGACATTAAAAGTCTGGTTGGTGGTGCTGAAGGGCTAAGGTAGGCTAGTCCCTATTGACCTTGCACCATCCACACTCCCACTGGCTGGGAACCACGGCCTAAGAGCTGGACCTGCTGGCTGCTTCCGGGTCACAGCGTAGCTCCAGGACAGGCCGGGAGCCTTCCTTAGATCGCTGCACCACTGACCGGGAGCTGCCCAAGGTAACCCTACACCCCAAATCTGAGCCCCTGCTCCAGCCCTGAGACCCCCCTAACCCAGAGCCCCCTCCTGCACCCCAAACCCCTCATTCATGCCCCCTCCAGAACCCACACCCCCACCCCAGAGCTGGTACCCCATCCTGCACCCCAACCCTCTGCCTCAACCCACAGCCCCCTACCAAAATCCAAATCCCTCAGCCTCACCCCCCAGCCTGGACCCCCCTCCTGCACCCCAAACCCCTCACTCCCAACCTTATCCCAGAGCCCGCACCTCCAGCCCAGAGTCCATACCCCCTCCTGCACCCCAATCCTCTGCCTCAACCCACAGCTCCCTCCCAAACTACAAATCCCTTGGCCTCACTCCCCAGCCTAGAGCCCCCTCCTATTCCCCAGACCCTCATTCCAGCCCCACCCCATAGCCCACAACCCCAGCCAGAGCCCTCATCCCCTCCTGAACCCCAACTCCCTACCCCTCCCCAGAGCCCCCTCCCACAACTGAACTCCTCATTTCTGGCTCCAATCTGGAGCCCATAGCCACAGTTAGAGCCCTCACCCCCTCCTGCACCCCAATCCCCTCTCCCAGCCCAGTGAAAGTGAGTGAGGGTGGGGGAAAGTGAGACACTGAGGGAGGGGGCATGTAGTGAGTGGGGGCGGGGCCATGGGGTAGGGCAGGAGGTGGGGCCTCAGGGAAGGGGCAGGGCTAGGGTGTTCAGTTTTGTGTGATTAGAAAGTTGGCAACCCTATGTCCTTCCAAACAAGAGCAGAGTAAAATCAACCAGATTCTGGAGAGCTTCAAAGTTGCTATTCAGGGCAGCAGAGAAAATGATAAGAAATCCTGTCAACCTTCATTCTGTAACTAGGAAAACCATAAAGAGACCATAAACAGAGAGGTTTAATCATGGTTAGCTGACACAATGCTGAACACAATTTGTACTGGTCTCCACTGACCACAAAGTTGTGGTCAGCGGTTTGTCCATTTACTTGATTCTTCATAGTATCTTCAAACATTTTGTGGTAAAGACAAGCCCATTAATAGGTATTTTCTAGGCATGTGGTAAATGTTCAGGCCTTGAAGTAGTTTTGTTATTTAACAGCTCTTTAAAGCAGAGGGACAAGCTAGAAAACAAAACTGGTCAAGTGTTGCAAACTAGCAACACTTAGCAAGTAAAGGTTTGAAGGCTTCCAGTTCATATATATTTACCGTTTTAAAGTTTCCACATGTAATAGTTTGAGATCTCAAGCTGTTCTTTCAATTAGTTCATTTGTTTTTAAAAGTAATGTTTACCTTCAGTGTTGTTGACACACCATAATGAGACTATGTAACTAGTTAAGTATGCAGTGTTCCTGTAGCCAATTTGGTCTCAGGGTATCAGAAAGACAAAGTGGGTAATATCTTTTATTGGACCAACTTCTGTTGGTGAGAGAGACGAGCTTTCAAGCTATACAGAGCTACTGCATACTCTGCGTACCTTTCTTAGAACTGAAGAAGAGCTCTGCGAAGCTCAAAACCTTGTTTTCTCTCTGTCTATTAGACTTCATTTAGAAGCTGGTCTAATAAGAGATATTCTCTCACCCACCTAGTCTCTCTAACTAGAGAAGAACAGAACTGGGTTTGAAGGTCAAAATCCACCACTTGGATGTAAAATTACTTAGAACAGTTAGCAGGAGCTTCTTTGAAAGGAATCTTTATTGTTTGTCAGACACTTACTCTACTCGTCAGAAAATAATGCTACTAGGGGAGAATATGCAGGCTCAAATCAAAATTAGTGAGACCAGGGTGCCTGATATCTGATTATTAAAAAAAAATATGTTTAGGTGTCAGACCTGAAAGTAAAGCAGTTGAAAAATACCAGAAACAACCTGGTGCTTGGTTGGTTGGCTCTTCTTCACATGCTCTGGGTCTAACTGATCATGATATGTGGGGCAAGAAGGAGGTACCCCCAGATGACATTGGCAGTGATGATGGGGCTGAGGAGGGTTTTTTTTTGGTCTTCCGCTTCAACATATGTATGTGTGGGGGTGTCACTCTCCAGGATTATCTGCACGTGTCTCACAATCATTTCCCTACCATTGCAGTGTCCTCAGACACTGGTACACCTCAGTCCTATTCTCTGCCAGTGGCTATAACAGTCTGGTCTCCTGCGGGCTGTAATACTTTGGTCTAATTTCGATTGTTCTGGTTAGTGTGAGGGTATGAGGTGGTGTTGGTGGCCTGTGCTATACAGAAGGTCAGACTAGATTATCTGGTGGTCCCTTTTGGCCTTAAACTCTATGACTCCACAACACTCTTCTTCCACCAAGTATCTTTGGAAATGCTATAGTAGATGTCTATTGACATTTTTTAAACCCAGAGATAAACAGCTATAGGAGACTGCAGGGACCAGTCAGCATCCCCAATTTGAACTAGTCTATTTTGTGAACTTAGAGGAACCAGTATTTCGGATTTTAGCTTCATAAAAAATGGTCTCACATGACAATACTGTGATCTCACATAACAATCTAAACATATAATACTGGATTCACATGATAATAAGTAGTCATGGTAGCCATGATAGAAAACCATAGACTAAAGGCCTCCCCGTAAAAACACTCAGATATGAGAAATCAGAACAAAGAAAAATATATTTATGGGACTCCTTTTTCTATCAAACACCTACCTTCTAGATTGTCAACTATTATGCACAGCAAAAATCTTCCCTCCAAAAGAAATGAAGATTTTCAACCCACTAATCCAAATGAACACTCCTGAGCCACAGATGTCAGATACAGGCTAATGAACAGATAAATAAAATCAAAGTTGAACTGCTTTTCAGAATGTTTCATTTGCTATAAAAAGTCACTCCTTAGTAATACACTGGGTAGAGGCAAAACTGCTTTAAATGCAACTCAACCAGCCACAGGAGGACCACTTTAGTGAAGGGGCCATATGTGTAGCTGGTAGGTCCCTGCACACAGGCATTCCCTGGCTACCTAATAACTCATTGGGGTCATTAGCAGCTGAAACTGGTAAAAGCACCTTTCATGGTGGTTTAACTTGAAACTGCGGAGTTAACAAGCACAGGTGATTCTGGGATCCTGAAGTGCACAGAAATAAAGAAACCATTGCATCCTGTTCTTCAGCTGAGGGCTCCTCAGCTGGTACTGGGAACTGAGGTTTCTATCATTTGTTTTAAAAGGCTAAAGGACTTTGCTTATATTGAAAAATTGTTGAATGACCAAAACATAGTTGGTGCAGAGATATTGACTCAAGCAAGAGATATTTACTAATCTCTTCTCATAGTAGAGTAGGGATGCAACCCTTATTAGCAGCAGTAAGGGTTATTTATACATATTGAATATGCCATACCATAAAGACAGAAATAGAAATGTTGTAATGCATTGTAAAAATCATAAATAAAATTAACTGTTCAGTTCCTTCTTCAAAAGCCTATCTTCAGACACGCACAGTCTGCCCAGATCATAAAGCAGATATACATCGTTTTATTATCCAGAGGAAACTAATTCTATTTAATTATATTAAAAGTAATTAATCTACCCTTGTATAAGGAAATTAAAGTATTTTTGCTAGCATTTATTTAGTCAAGTTGGTAGGAGTGTGCACTATACAGGTATACACACATACTATTTGCAGTCAAAATCTATGCCTATAGCATTCAGAAAAATAGTGATACTCTCAGACTGTTAATACATTAGATAGCAAATAAGCTAAAGTATCTGAAAGGGGAGGTTTCACAGAAACAAAGGGAGTTAGGCAATGACTTTCAAGGGTAGTTGACCACCTAATGCCTATTTGTGCCTTTGAAAATCTTGCCTGTGTCTCTTTTTTAGATGCCTGATTGTTTTAGATGTCCGACAGATTCCCCTTCATTAAAATTGCAGTGTTAAGTAGCCAATTATAATTAAAAATAACAGCCAAAACTTTATCTGCCCTTGAAGCTGCTTCCTCCAGATTAGAGTTTAGCTAATTATTTGCAGTTTAATTATTTTAATTATCTTTTGTTAAATTTAAAATTAATATATTTCAATTAGTACAGTTATTTAAACTACTCAAGTATATTTGGGGGGGCAGGGACATGTACACACAAACTTGTATCTAAAATTTGGTGGTCCCTTTCCACCACAAACATAAAGACAAAATTCTTTGTTTCTTTATTGAAACCAAAAGGTTTGGGAACATAGATTTATTTTTGTTAAACAAAGACTGAAAATTCATTTAACTACAAGGGAGAATTCAGCTGCACACAAGAAAGAAAGGAAGATTTATTATAAAATTTTAATCAGCGTGGGTTTAGAATGACTCCATTACTCATGAGTGGCAAAACCACCAATGAATTTTGGAAGTCAGCCCAAATGAATGCCCATTAATAAATAAACAAAAATAATAATGATAGGAGACTAGTTTGTAAAGTTTTCCACCTGCAAAGCCAGATCTCACAGTTACACAGACTTTTTGTCTCTCTCTCCTATCTATATATAACTATACAGATATAAATGCACACACATACCCTCCCACACACGCACAACAGGCAACTGAAAGCATAGGTCAAAGAAAGTATCTTAATCTCCTCTGTGTGTGCTAGACCTGTCATGCTGTGATTCTCCAGTCTTAGTTTTACATGACATTGCTAGTCCCGAAACTCAAGGAGCAAGATGCCTTCTAGTCCAGTTGTTGGGGAGGGAAAGACGTGCAACAATTTTTACACAAGAAGCACCAGCTTTAATTATAAACTAAGCAAAATTGTTAACAGTTCTGTTATGGCTAATTACATTTGATTTCTTCTGAAAATTAAACTAATGATGCATCCATATACGGGAACAAATACACTAGAAAAAGATCTGACAGTTCTAAAACACCCACATGTCAAAACAGAGAATGAAACATTTAATACTGTATCTTTTGATTCAGTATCTTCAAAATGGGTAATATTTCAAACCTCATCATAATGAATAATGTGTTAAGAAGTTAATTCCTTCTCACTCAAGTTGACTATCAAGTCTGTATGCATGCCGAACTCCTACTCTGATACTAGTGGGACTCTGTGGCATAAGGAGAGGAGATTATATACCTAAGGAACAAGAAGAGCCCTGATTAGGAAGGACAGTTTCATTTGAGGGAACTTTGGGGAATATGATAGGTTTCAGAGTAGCAGCCGTGTTAGTCTGTATTCGCAAAAAGAAAAGGAGTACTTGTGGCACCTTAGAGACTTACAAATTTATTTGAGCATAACCTTTCGTGAGCTACAGCTCACTTCATCGGATGCATCAGATGAAGTGAGCTGTAGCTCAGGAAAGCTTATGCTCAAATAAATTTGTTTGTCTCTAAGGTGCCACAAGTACTCCTTTTCTTTTTGGAGAATATGTTTATACTTTGAATAATTCAGCTAATGTTTTTGATGTAATTTAAAAGATTGGTTTCATATTAACAACTTTAATTTCAGCAGTTAATTTCCAACTCTCTGAGGAAAAAGTGTATAGGACAGTTATCAAGAGTGACTAACTGTCTATTTTACAAGAAGCTTTTTAGCTGGAGAGATCCTTAGGCCTTAGCACTAGTGCAGTCACCTATCATATCCACAGGTGCCTTTGATTGTATACATTCCTCAGTCAAGCACAGTAAAGAATATAATAGAAGTAAGTAGAATTATGGCCTCTTCAAAATAGTTTTAAAACACCTAGTGTGAATCCATTGTGACTGTTGATTTGGTACTTAATTATTCAACAAAAGAGTTTTACTTTGCCTCTAAGATTAATCAGAAACAACACTAGGCAGGTAGGTTTTTAGAACTAGAACTTATGAACACTGACTAAGAAAAGATCCTGGTGGTTGCAAAATATTCCTACATGATAAATGTAAGACACACTAATTTTGAAGCATCATATTTCTAACCAACCACATGACCAAACTATGTATTCTACTTGTTTTATAATACATTATTAATGCCCCCCCACCCACAATTGTAAAGAATATTAATAAGTTTCAGCTCTGCTCTTTTTACTAACACAGCAAAGTCTAACACAGTGAGGTCCCTTGTATAAAGTTACTACTGTATTGTGTATGGCAATAACTGAAGCTAAAATATTTAATCATATTTTGTTCAAAGAGCCTCATGCAGCAAAACTATTCATCATTATATTTACACAAAGCAGCAGATCTCTCTTGATGTTAGAGAACATTATTTAATATACAAAGCTTCTACAGTCACCATATCTCTTTTGGACTGGACACAACAGGCTCCTTTCAATGCCCGCAATAGACTTCAGTGGATGTTAGACTAAACTCCAAATTATTAAACCTTAGGGGTTTCCACCCCATCAATGGAGATAAAGTTCAGAAGTGGATGGCAATATTCAAAATATAAAAAATCTTGTAATCTTGTTAAGAAAGAGCTAATACTGCAAGTGTGTTTCAGTAGCATCCAGTTATCACCCAAAATAACATTTCATTTTCTTTACAAATATTTACAAATATTCTACACCTTAAAACAAAATCTAAATCTTATAATATCTAAAAATGAACAGTTAAGGGACCCCATAGCCATACTCTCTATCGTCATACCCACCTGTCATAAATATTAAGGGAAGGGTAAATACCTTTAAAATCCCTCCTGGCCAAAGGAAAAACCCTTTCACCTATAAAGGGTTAAGAAGCTAGGATAACCTCGCTGGCACCTGACCAAAATGACCAATGAGGAGACAAGATACTTTCAAAGCTGGAGGGGGGGAGAAACAAAGGTTCTCTCTGTCTGTGTGTTGTTTTTGCCAGGAACTGAAAAGGAATGGAGTATTAGACCTTAGTAAGTAATCTAGCTAGATATGCGTTAGATTCTGTTTTGTTTAAATGGCTGATAAAATAAGATGTACTGAATGGAATGTATATTCTGTTTTTGTGTCTTTTTGTAACTTAAGGTTTTGCCTAGAGGGATTCTCTATGTTTTGAATCTGATTACCCTGTAAGGTATTTATCATCCTGATTTTACAGAGGTGATTCTTTTACTTTTTCTTCAATTAAAATTCTTCTTTTAAGAGCCTGATTGCTTTTTCATTGTTTTTAAGGTCCAAGAGTTTTTGTCTGTGTTCACCTATGCAAATTGGTGAGGATTTTTATCAAGCCTTCCCCAGGAAAGGGGGTGTAGGGCTTGGGAGGCTTTTGCGGGGAAAGACGTTTCCAAGCGGGCTCTTTCCCTGTTATATATTTGTTAGACACTTGGTGGTGGCAGCAATAAAGTCCAAGGGCAAAAGGTAAAATAGTTTGTACCTTGGGGAAGTTTTAACCTAAGCTGGTAAAAATAAGCTTAGGGGGTTTTTCATGCAGGTCCCCATATCTGTACCCTAGAGTTCAGAGTGGAGAAGGAACCTTGACAGCATCTATTCTACATTTTGGCCTCCTGTTTGGTTCTGTAATTTAAACATACCATTGAGTATATACTGTTGATTTTATATTGAGTTTATTAAATAAACATGAAAGGAAATAGCCCCAGCATACATTTAGTTATGGCAGAGTTCTGTTTCCTCATAGTGTGATGTGTTGGTGATGAAGGATATTTTTTTATGAATTATTGATGTTTGATGCTATGGAATGTGTTTATTATACGGTTGATATAAATTTAAATACCCTTTGTAAGTTTGCATTTTAATTATATTATGTGACGACTAAAATTGTAAGCATTCTTTTACTTGTACGGAATTTACTACAGCATAACTCCATTGGCTTCAAGGGAGTTACTTCTGACACACAATGGCATAGTCCATAATACTATAGTATTCTAGTCTACATTCGAGATGGGATTTTACAATTTCCTAGTCAATTGCAATTTTGTCCTTTGCACAAATTTGTGCAATTTTGTATGGAACAATATTAAGGCTGGGTGGGCAGCGTATGTCAAGTCAGGTTCAGGGCTCTGAAATAGCGAGTATGTGCCCATATGCCATATTGGTACTCCTCTGCAGCCACTACCTTGTCCTAAATCACAGCTTTCATTTAAAAAATAAAACAAAAAACCACCACCACCAAACAGGAAAAATCTCTAGTTGTTATGGTCGTGGCAACTAACCTCATAAATGAGAACCAAGTGGAACTGATAGAGAAATATTTATGTGAGTCTGCAGTCTGGAAAAATAGCTCTGAGACCTGTGAACAGCACAGTTCATCTCAGTGAAATGTTAACTCAGATGCCACATAATAATAATTTAGTTGTCAACAGTATTGAAGTAGAATATCACAGAACTGCGCAATTTACTGTGAATGACCGCATTTTGGTGCTGCAAGTGGGTGGCATTTGGGAGAGATCACCACTTATTTTTTCCCCAGTCAAGCCAAGTGGAATGTAACATTGTTTGTGGTCATTAACTGGACATCACAGAAACATACTTTTAACAGAGCTATATTTTAACTTTTAAAGTTTAACATGGATAAAATACTCTACATTTATGTGTGCCCTCCATGCTACCGTCCCCCAAGTCCTGTTCTCCCATCCACTGTGTCATCCTCAATCAGCTGCTCTCTCTTTCCTATCTGCAACATCTCCCTTTCATTTCCCTGTCCTGCCAGTTTCCCATCTCCTCTTCATCTACTTCTGTTTTCTTTCTCAATGCCCATTCCAAAACTGGTGGAACAGCACCATACAACACAGTCATCACTTCATTTCATATTTTCTATACCTATAACGTAAGAAAAAGTACCTTCAAAGTGATTCCTGTTGAAAAGTGTCAATTAATAGATGGAGGTATATGTAAGGTCTAGGTATAGAGCTGTTTTTCATAAACTGGGCCTTATTTACAATATTTCCTTTTTTATGGCAGATAGAGCACCTGCAAGTATATTACAATCCAGTGACTGTGTCCTATCATGGATTGGTTTATGTGGTGTAACAGCTGCAATGATTATTAATCATCAAATTAAAAAATAATTCAGGTCCTTTTTCCATATTTCCCTTTCTTCTGCTTTATTTCTCTCTTCCCTTTCTTTCATATTCTTCCCTCTTTCATTCAATAGCTTTGCTCAGTTTGAAGATTTTCATTAATCATTAGTGAAGTTGATAACAATGTCCACAAAATTAATGTGAGACAGAGAGAGAAATGGGGGAAATGGAGGCAATATATAAAAAAAGAATTAAGTCTTCAGCCTGTTATTAATTTATTTCTTCATCTGGCCCTCAGTTCTGTGGCCTCATAGTAAACAATTAGCTATTTATTAAAGCTCGGCATCAAACAACAATCATGGTCCTTCCATCATCCAGCAGCATCAGAATTCAGACCTTTTACACATTTTTCAACTGATGCATAGATATAAAACTAAAATATTTCCTCTCCACCTCTCATGTAGCTGAGGAATTGCAGATACATGTAACCAACACTGTCTGAGGCTCTTGAAAATTCAGAAAATGAATTTATATTGCTAAGTATTTCACATCATATTGCAGGTCATTTGGGATGTCATTTCTTCAGTAGACTCTTTTTAATCTCACACATAAGAGATTTTAATGGACATAAGGAATTTGACTTGGAATAGAATGAATTTCATTGTCAATTTTGTGCATGTGAACTCTTGAAAACCCTTTTGATTCACATCAGCCTTTTACAAAGAAAAGAACTTAATTCAGCATTACTTCTCTTGACTTGTTAGGGGATGCCAACAGCAGGGAATCTAGAATACCTCCAATTATCCCAATTTAGACAGCACAGTGTACCATAAAGGGGTTTGAAATACATCCATTACACTTTCAGCTTTATCCTTTTTAACTTTTGTTCTTTTAATCTTCAGTATGCTCCCCCAACCCCACAGGCAGTACTACTGCCTACAAGAGCGCCAGCTGACAGAGGAAGAGCCTAGGATCAGAGCTGCTGTGAGTTCTGTTACTTCACAGAATGTTAGTACTTGTTACAGGTACATAGCAGGCACCCATCTCTAATAGAAATTCTTTTAATTTACAGTGCCTAGTGTTTTCCTGGGAAATAAGGACTATACTGTAACCATAGCTCTTATGGGATTCCATTTTTTTAGCCCTAACTTTCTATTTAAAAGCAAAATGTTAGCAAGAATTTTAAATTCTTTTATGTCAGATAAATGAGGGATACTGAATGTATTTTACCATATGCTTTTGTAGAGTGAATTTGTGATTGCTGAGGAAACCTCAGTGCTAGAAATCTCAGAAGGACAGCAGAGAGCATCATGTGGAAAATTATGAAAGAAATTCTGATTAAAAGAGGCAGACATTCATTTCTTACTACTCTCCATATTTTTTTAGGAACATTAATACTATAGAATGGTTACCATCAAAATCTAGTACAGTTTTGCCTTTCTCCTAGTTAACATTGCTGCAATATATTTCCAAGAATGCCATGGTAATATTAGTTGATTGTAAATGGTAATTGTAAAGATTTTAAAAGTAATCCTTGTAGTTGAGGTATACTAATAAAACTGTACAGTATTTAGTTTAGAATTTTAACTGACAGGCTACTTTTCTGGATTGTTTCAGCACCACAGGAAATAAGTTAAACTACAAGCTAAACATGCTAAACATTTTCTTCTGCAGTAAAGATCTTCGCATCCAAAATATGTGGGGGAAATATTAAAAGTAATTAACTTAATGGGAATCACATCAGTAATTCCTACAAAGTTGGTTTCAAAATTCATCCTCTGTTGCCAAAGGGTTGCATACACATTCTGGTGAATTTTAGTTTTTGTGTTTTAAATACAGTGGGAAAGATTTTTTTAAGTCACAGATACCAGTTAGGTACCTAACTTCCATTGAAAGAGGTTGATATTCATCAGTCTTGGATGGTTCAGGCAGGGTTTAGATAAAATGACCCTTGCAATTCCTTCTAACCTTATGGTTCTAAGTGCTAAGTATCATCACTATTGCGATGCTTTCAAGGATTCTTAAAAACAAAACAATTTTGAATATCAACTCCACCCTTTTTCATCCCACCGATTCACATTTATGAATATGGATATCAGAATATGCACCCAACATCTGCAATATAGAGACTGCTTTATCCAGCCTGATAGCAGGAGATAGGGCTGGTGACAAACATGATAATATCTGATAACAATTGGTTCTATCATGCAGCATATAGGAATAAGCTATCAAAAGGCTTTTTTGATTATTTCAGATTCTATATTTTAGAAATTACACTAATTGATAAGATAGGGAGCTGCTGTTGCGATGACGTGTTCCATCTTATAGTTTTATCTAAGGTAAAAGTGAACTGATTTTATTATTTGATATTTAATAATAAATATTATTTAATAAATAAATATTAAATATTTAATAATAAATATTATTATTATTTATACCTTAAAGGCACCTGAAAAACACAACATGGATTTTAAAGATACTTATTACTGCTTTGAAATGTCACATCCATAGTTTAAGATGAAAAAACAAACAAACAAACAAACAGCAACCATGTAAGTGTATTTATTGAAAAAAACTAAAAGCAATTGTCAATGCTGAATCCCCACTCTGTCACTTTGAGTACAGAAGGGGGAGGCCTGCAAAGATTTTAAAAATTAATGCTTGCCACTCCAGGCTTGTGTTAAACTCCCAAGATTACAGCTTTTCTCTGACCTTGGCTTGGAAAATGCTGCCACCACCCAAATGCAAAAAAACCCCTTGGACCCAGGAAGGAGCACTTGGGAATTCCTCCCTGTGGGGTACCCTCAAGCCCTTTCACCCCCACCTCCAGGGAAGAGCCGAGAAAGAAAACAAAGGAAATTAGCTGTTGCTACCAGCTAATCAAACAACATGCACAAACCTCTTAGGAAATCCAATCCTGTTCTTAAAAAAAGGAAATAATTTGGAACTTTGGCTTTTTGCTAGATCTAAAAAGAAACAATTACAAAAATTAAGCATCAAGATAGCTTTCTTGAGGCTCAGCTTAAAGGTTGCAAGCAAAATAAAAGCATCTGGGGTTAGCACAGAGGAAATTCACAAGTCAAAATAAAGAAATAAACCTAATCACTTCTATTTAAACATGCCCCATCCAATGATTTCTTCTAGATACCAAAAAGATGAATTTTTATACCCGGTTCAAGCCTTACACAGCATTCCTGCTTATAGCATTGCTGCTCTATGTCTCCTTCTCTGGAGAACAAGAGACAAAGGGAAAGTTTATTTCCCAATTTTTAAAAAGTTCTATCTTCCCATTGGCTCTTTTGGTCAGGTGCTCACTTTTTTCTTTTTTCTTTTTCTTTTTTTTTTAACCTGCAGGACTTTTTAACCCTTTACAGGTAAAGCAAGTCGAGAACAGCTACCAAGAGGGATTTTACTGCTAACTGGCTGGCTGAGTGTCCATCAAAGGGATCTACCCCCCTCTCCCCACACTTCATTTATCACAGCAATATTTTGTAAATTTGTCACATTGAAGTGAAAGAGGAAGGGGTCTTCAAGGAGCCCTTAAAATCACCGATCTTTTGCTTCAGTGTGACAAATTTAACCTATGACAGTGCTGACAAAAGCTCACTGAGTTATTTTTCTAAGGACCTGCATCTCAGCTTGAGCACTTTTGCAGCAGAGCAGTGTGGCAGCTACCTCTGAAGAACCCAGTTCCCATAGCGATTAGTGTATATTCATGTACTTTTTGTGCCCATATAGTCCTTAATAAAACTTTGCTGAAGCAGTCTACACAACCTGAAGTGCAATTTGCATTAAATCAAACTTCTTGAATAAGTAATATAATTGGAGGTGAAGATAAATCTAATCCAAAGAAGCCGTTTTTCTATTGGATAATATCAATTTTGTTTTCTTAAGATAAAGAAATCCAAAATAACTATGGTCAAACACACTTAAAAAAAAGACCCAATCATGAATATACTTTTTACTGAATAATCCATACTTCATGAACTGGGGGCAGGGTGAAGAGTTCATGTTTCCCTCCACTCTCCTTTCCTTTATCTTCCTTGTCTTGCAGGTCTTTTGGTTAATACAGTCCTGTCTTAATAGTTCTACTCTTCTATTAACTTGTGACTGTGTTGCTGCTGGGCACATGATTATAAAGGATGGATTTGAACTGACATTGGAGGTGACATGCAGTGGATTTTTCTTTTTTCTTATGTCTCCCGTTTATCTAAGATGTCTTAAATGCTCTTTGAATTCTCTACTGTGCATATTTTCAGTGTCACTGAAACTCCATTACTGACTTATGATTGATGAGATTCTTCCTATCAGGTTTAAGGAAAAATTAACAATAAACAGTGCAATGTCTAGTCAAGCAAAATTTGCTCTGGTTTTCATATTTTCCTGCTAGATTCAAGACATGTTCTACTAGTATACTTTTTATGATTAGGAAAGAATGAACAAGTTCAGATAAAGTAAGATACAACTAAAAACTCTAACCAAACCAAACCTGAATTCAGGCTGAGATTCTAAATAGAAAAAGGATAATATTATATACTATATTTATGTTTTACCCCTTGTTCTGCACTTCCTGGGTTTGGCTAGCACTGAAAGCAGAAATACAATATAAAATGCTATTCTCCTGATATTTCTGACTCAGTCAGTGCAAATAGTACAGAAATCATGCTAAAGAACAAGATGAATTTAATCACCCAAATATATGCAGATAACATTATATATTTTTTGTTTTATCCAAAATGCTTCTCCGCTCTGAGTTTATCCCCAAATATCATCCATCAGCACAGTTCCTTCTTGTGACTCACGAGAATAACAAATAATATAAGTTTTCACTATTATTTGTGTCATGTGTTTCATAACAAAACCATAAAAACTAACTAAAGAGAAAACAAAGTTTACCTCTAACTCACTGGTATCTCTCCCAACTCCCATTGAACCTTCCTTCTCTGAGGTTTCCCTACATCTTCCCTCCCTTTAAAAACTCCCTGCAGTAAGATAATCTGAAGTCCACTTATGAAGTTCTTAATGTACTGTATTATTAACATCATGCTTACCAAAATACAATAAATGGGTAGGATATATGCATACACACCTTTGTAAGCCAATGGGCAGATCCACTAGCTGAGGAGATAAAAGCCAAAGTCCAGTTCAACTCCCCTTCCTCAGGGCCAGATTGATTAACAAAGTAAATTCCAAACCAGAATAAAAGTAACACAGAAGACTTGGTCACAGCCAACAGAGGCCTTTCCAGCTTTCGGCAAGCTGGGAAAGGAGAGGGCATATCCTTTTCCCTTTAGGAAACGTCCTTACAACAGCTTTTCTTTTCTATCCCACCCCAGATTACTCATATAATGGGCAGGGAACTTGTAATCTATTTGTAATATCTTTATGCTGGAATTTAAGGAGGGCCTATACACCTTGTCACAACCTTATAGATTTGTTAATCCTCAACAAATAGCATTTTTATGTTTGGTATTCTCTTCCTTGATATATCCCACTAAAATTAAATTAAATGTGTAATTGACTTGTCTGCCAGACCACTGAGAAGTGAGAGTGGAAAATAAAGGAAAATTCTAAGGGTCCCTAGGCAATAAAACCCAGGTTTTCTAAAGGTATTTAGGTGTTGCTCCACTCAACATTGCAAGGCCTACATGACTTGGGAGTCTAAATCTCATTTTCAAAAGTGCCTACAGTTTGAAAATGAGACTTAGGCCTTGTAACACTGAACAGAGAAATGGCTAAATACCTTAAAAAATCTGGACCTAAATGCTCCAGGCTTCGTTTTAGGCACACTATGAGCTCCCATGACTCCCTCTGATATCAACAGTGATGCTGAAAGCACATGTATTACTCCTCAGATGCCACTATGCTCACTTCTATTGATAATGTTCCTCTAGTGATATTATGATCTCATACTGGCCCATCAGTTCCTCTCTCTGTACTTTCCATCATGGATGCATCATGCTCCAGAGTGGGGAGAGAATTATGGACCAATGATAGTCTAACAATATGGGACCATAGGAGCAGTAGGGAAGCATTTCCAGTGCAACTGAGTGAAATTCAGAATTTACATTGCCTGGGACATTCCATCATTTCAACATTTGTTACCATTCCAATTTGGGATGAGAAGTTGAAATTTTTTTAAGAACAGTAATTACAAATATATATTTGAAAATTTTGAAATGTATTATTTTAATATTTTGATGAACATTCCACAAATTGAAATATTTTGTTTCTGTAAGTTGAAATGAAGTGAAATGCCTTCTTTTGAGTCATTTCAACATTATGCTGCATTCTCCCACTGTGGCTCATTGCCATATGTGAAGATAGTTCAGGAGTCTGATGTTCTCATTCTTTCTGGGGGGCCAGTTTCCCAAGCCAAACTTTATATCCCATAATGCAACCACAGTGATGCAACTCACATGACCTGCAATGCTGTGTATTGCATTATGGGAAATGTAGTCCTCCAGGGAGTTCAGCATAGAAGAAAGAACAGGGGCCTGAATCACAACTCCGATACTGCAATAAGTTGATAAGGCAATGCTGTTTAATACTTCATTGAACTAATTCCAAATAAAACATTTTGGGGTCACTTCAAGAAAACATAATATTCTGATTTGGGTCAATCTGAAAAATTAATTTTGATTTTCTCAATGGAAAATCTTTTTTTCTCTTTTTTTGCAAAAATCACTATTTTCCTGCAGAAATTTTCAGTTTTCCAGAAACTACATTTTCCAGCAGAAAATCAATCTGACAAAAAATCCCTGCTTTAGTTATCAGTGTTCTCAGCATTATGGTTAATGTCAAGGAGAAACAGACATCTCACTTCTGGAAAAAAATATCTTCTTAAAAGCTATGTTAAAAAGAAATTGTTTACTATGAAGGGAAAGTGAGAAGGTGAGGTGGTCAGAGTAAAAGGACAAACAGGACAGAGTAAAAGGATAGAGGGATGTGTTTCTGTGCACCTGCCTGTGGTGCCTATCACCTGGGATGCTCTGTCCAGGGCCTAAATTAGAAGTAGTGTCAGTAACGTTGTTTTTTGTGTTTTGTTTTTTAAAATAAGATGGAAATAGTGAATGGCTGCAGACTCATATTGGGCATGGGGATGGAGGGTACAGGTGGCCCCTAAAGAGAGGATTAAGTTGAAGAATCTGCCACAGTTTACAATCTAAGGTCTTGTCTACATGAACAATTGGTTCTCAGTAAGCTGTGGTGTGAATCTACACCATGCTAGCCTGCTGAGGACTCAATGTCCACGTGGATGCTGCTGATGTGCATTAACGGTTTCTTAATACACTTTGCTCTGTTCCTTCTTGAAAGGCTATTAGATGAAAGCACATTAACTTACTGTCAATGAGCATCAGCGGGGTCCAGATGGACAGTTAGTCGTTTGCAGGCTAGTGCACAATAGATTCACACCCCAACTTGCTGCAAACAAATTGTTTGTGTAGACAAGCCCTAAGTAAGTTTAGTTTCCCATCTACTGATTTGTGTGCATGTGAAAAAGAGACACAGGGAATATCCTTGTGTACCACTGCAACCAAGATTTGATTTAACCTTGTAGCCATGATGTAGCTCCTTGAATAAATAAATTAAACATGAGCTCCCCCCAGTCAGCCACCAGAAGCTTTACTAAGCTTTATTTTTTAAATCAGGAATACATTCTTCATAACACTTTCTCCCTTTGGAGAACCTATTTCAAGTATCAGAGTAGCAGCCGTATTAGTCTGTATCCGCAAAAAGAAAAGGAGTACTTGTGGCACCTTAGAGACTAACAAATTTATTTGAGCATAAGCTTTCGTGAGCTACAGCTCACTTCATCGATCCGATGAAGTGAGCTGTAGCTCAAGAAAGTTTATGCTCTAATAAAGTTGTTAGTCTCTAAGGTGCCACAAGTACTCCTCTTCTTAATTCAAGTATGGCTACCGTACAGCTGGACATTGCCTCTTTTTGAGCCTCCATCCTCTGTCCAGGCAGATTTTTCAAACAACAGGGGGATTTTTTCTGGGATTTTTTCAAAGAGAGCCCCGATTGGTCCACTTCCTGATTGGTTCCCTCTCCTGCATTGGCAGCCAATTGGTCCATTCCCCTGAAGTCACAGCTGATGGATCATACCCACCCAGGCCCCGGCTTCTAGCCTTGGGGAGAGGGGTCCCACAGAGAGGCGCTGACTGATGACCGGCACTGTGTCCTGGGCTTGTGCCAACCACCATGCCACTGTGACATGGAGTAACACTGCCCCCTATCTCTAGTGAGTACCCCCACTGCAGATACCCCCTCCAATCTCCCCAGTTGAACCCTTCCTTCAGCTCCCCCTTCTCCCCCCCCTTCCCCCACAGTGTACTCTTGTGGGGAACCTGAAATATGGTAACCTTATTTGCAAGGGCTGGCCCCACCCTCATTACTAATTATAGGGAGCAAATTTTCATGGTATACACAAAATCATAGTGGTACAGATAAAACCAACCCTCTTCCTTTCTCACACATGCAGAACAGAAGCTACCCGACAAGAATCACAACTAGTCAAACCCACAACAATGCAGCATGAAGACCAGCAGTATCCTGCCTAACTAGCTCTACCCTAGCATTCCAGAAAACTTTATTTAGCTCTCTACTGAGGCTTCATACTGTTCCTCCATCTTGCATTTTGTGTTCTATCCCCTCTCCTCTACCCCTCATTTGGTATTTTCTTTCTGTCTCCCCCTCTGCCCCTTTCTTGTGATGGCTGTTATTTCTCCCCATGCCTGCTGATATCCCTTATCTGTGGATTGGTTGAAACAAAGTAAAATTTATTAGAACCTTATCTCAGAAGTGAGGGCTTTGAGATCAAGATTAAAATGAATTAGAATCGTACTGTAATCAGGAGAGGTAGCAACTTTTTATAGTCTCATTATAATTTTAACATTGTCAGATTTTTCTTAGAAATGATGTATCAGTTATTTATAAACTTGGGAAGGAACTTTCACTAAAAATCCTTTCATCTCCTATAGGGGGGAAAAAGGTGTTGTTTACTTGCAGGATTAAGATAATTAAAAAGAAAAAAAAGTCTGCCGATCATATGAATCTCATCTTCTTGGCAACAAGTCATAATATCAAAATGAAGTTCTGTTCTGGTTGGGAGCTTTAAAATTACTTCCGGTTGGAAGCTTTAAAATTACTTCCTTATCAGGATGTAGAAAAATAAATAGTATTGTGGATTGTGTGAAACATCATTGAAACAAGTTGGCGGAAGTACTGCCCTTTATTTAAGATAGCTGTAAGAAACTATTATGCTCTTTTGTGGAACCAGAAAATGACTGCACCACAACTAAAAGTGGGGCAGAATTTGTCTGGGCTTAACCAAAGAAGGACAACTCTGCTTTGTGGTTGGGGGTGGGGGGAGAGGAGGAAGGTCAGAAACTGCTGCAAAAAGTGCTTTGCAGCAATGACTCACCCCCCAGGAATGTGCATAAAAGTATGAAATCTCAGTGGGGCAAGACTCTATGTCCAAGAAGCGAGAAAGCCAGCATCCACCCTCCCTCCCCTTGTGGAGGGGAATGGCAGGCTGGGTTAGGATCTGCTGTGGGCATGACACTAGTTGCCCCTTTTAAAGAGGGTCTGGAAAGGAATTTTCCCCACACCACCAGAATTGGGTTTGGTTGAGTGTGGATTTTTTGCTTTCCTCAGAGCGGGTGTGAGGATGGACCTTTTCTGGTGAATAGAAAAGGTGGTAGGCCATATGTCGCAACTTATTTTGTAATATTGGGCAGATGTTCAGTGCAGGTACTCCATAGCGAGGGCAGCCAGTGACCAGATAAATGGCCTGGTAAAGGACTTAAAAGGAGGTACTGGATAAAGGAACAGAATGTGGGAGGGTGTTTGGAGACTCCTATAATTGGTACAGCTGGGAGCCAACCCCGTCTGTTCCCATAGCCCTCTTTAACCCTCTTTAATGAAGAGAAATGAAGAGAAAGTCCTTTACCAGGCTGGTGGATGGTAAGGTCCAAGCCATGGGTTGGCTGGGAGACCTGGATGGAAACAAAGGTGGGCTGGTTAAAGCCCTGGAGAATTGATTTGAATAAGCATTGATTTGCCTGCATTGTACACTTTATCTGAGGGGTAGTCCCCGACACCTATATAATAAAGTTGCAGCCTGATTAAAACTCATAACAAGTCTCCTGTCCTTCTTGCGGTATACCCAGACAACAAACAATCGCAGCCTTCACCTAAAACACAGGCATATGTAGTGTTCAAAACAAAGACACATAAGGGCAGAGGCATTTTGCTGGGCATTGTTTTAGAAGATGTGATGTAAAAGTAAAACATGACTTTTTTATTTTATTTCTTATGTTGTGTTAAATCCTGTCCATTAGTTCAAAGGCCTGAACCCATCTTGCTGACACTTGGGGCACTGCCAAGAAAATAACAGAAAATAACAAAATATTTTGAGTGACAAATTCTTCATTTGGCAGCATGTCCCAATGAGTAACAAAATATTATAAAAAAAATAAACAGCTTCAAATTACTACTACTAAAGATTCCAAATGTAAGTCAGGACTCAAACTAATTTTACAACATCAACACAATTTATTTAGATCAAATTAAAAGATTTCTAATTGCTTGTAATTTAATAAGATTGTTCTTTCAATCAGCCTCTTTCTAAACTAAAATAATTCTCTGCTTCATTGTCTCTTTAACATTTTTACTGTGATCTTCAAGCACACCATGATTAACTTACCCTCACTTGCCCGACAAAAGCATTCACTTCCTCTTCGCGTACAGATAGATTTTTAGGTAGAAAGGGATCAAAGACTGGTCCATTGTCATTTACATCAGTCACCACCACATTAACAGTGGCAGTTGAGGTCTGCAGGGAAAGACAAAATAGTGAGCCAAATATTTGCACTTTACATGATGTCATACTACTGTGTCTGATTAGAGCTGTGCTATGAAAAAGCACTAAATACTGTCAGTGAAACAAATTAAAAATATCACTCTTCCCCTGGTCTGTGACAAGTCAAGCATTAGTCAGTTTTGTCTTTCGTTTGTCAGCTTTTGGGGAAATGAAGGGTGTGTGAAAACAAAGACTATGGATCCCATTTCATGTACCTTTGGGAAACATGAACATTTGTGATTTTCTTCCTTCCTTGTATTTCATCATGAAACATCACGTTTTCTGGCAAAAATAGCTAGTTTTGACCCTTGACCAAATTCTTGTTAAAACCCGTAAAACTAATTGTTCTGTTTCATGTACGAATTCCAGGATGTAGAGTTTAGTTTAACTGTAATCTGTTCAAAGACTTGTTACATACTCAGCAGGCCACAGAAAATTTTAATCTTTAAAAATGTAATCATTAATATAAGTTCACCTGTGACCTACCCTGTGTAACTGCTTGTGTAACCCACAAACCTTCTGGGTGTGGTGTTATGTCCCATCTAGTGGCACTGAGACCACTTTAAGAGAGAGATAAAAATGAGTCTGCTCTACAGCCTTAGTTAACAGGCAGTTGGCTTTTAGCTCATGCGGTAGAGGCTCATGCACTAAGCTCCAGAGGTCCCCGCTTCAATCCTGCCCACTGCCGACTGGGCTCTGTTGGCTTTACACTTGTCTACACACTAAGTTACTGAGCTTTATTCATGTCAACGTGTGAACTTACCGTGCACAAATCTGCCATGCAGTCAATTCCCACGTGGTCACTGCTATGCCATGCTGCACTCCAAGACTTTAACTTTACTGTAGCAGTTTCCACATGACAAATTACTGTGTCAAACCTGGTGCACTATAAATTTATACCCTGGCTTGAGACCCAATAACTCACTATGTAGACAAGCCAACAGACAACCTCTTTCCTCATGAGACATGGTCACAGTCTCCACTAGGATCCTATTCCTTTGGAAATCAGTTCTCCCAGGTTTGTTAACCTTTAGGTCAGGCTGCAAAGGTTATCTTTTTAATTTGTCCAATAGGAGTCTGGATTGAGAGCAGGGTGAGGCTGAAACTCCAGTGCTGGCTTTTTGATGGAGTTTATTATTCAGATCTTGTTATATTTATGTTGCTTTAACAAGTAATCAATACTCAGTCATAAAATTTGTCGTATTTTGACATAATATACTACATTCTTATAAACACATGAAGTATTTTTAAAAATATATGAAAAACAATGGTGCAATTAACTAGCTTCTTGCACTTGCTTTTTGCTCAGTTGATTACTATTTATTTCTGAAACTTGTCATTCCTATATTTAACTTATTTTAGGAAGCTCAAGCTCTTTTTTTAAATCATTGTTAACAGTAAGAAAGCTCCAGAACATTCGCTGTAGATGATGCACAAAGCATACTGAATTCAAATGGATTTTAATAAACTAATCTGATTCTGCACAATGAAGAGAAATAAAATCTCTTCGATTTAGTAAACTGAGAAAACATGACATGGAAATCATAGACATCAGAAAATAAACAGCTGTCAGTTTGAGATTTTTTTTTCTGTTACAAAGAAACTTTAATGGAATGTTTCTACAATGTGCTTGTTGCTTTCATGATGCTGTCAATAGTGAGTCAACCTAGTGCATCATTTAGAACATTTAGATTTGTTACTCAGCAGCCAAAACACATTTTGTCTAATTGCTTTTGAATCAAGTTTATGAAAGTAAAATTGTTGTTCTGATTTGCTTACAGATCTATCTGAATGCTGGTATAATTCTAGAAAGGCACATATGAGGGAACAAAACACTTTCTTTCAGCTTTCAGCCACTCAAGGGAGGGATGGAATTTTGTGTCATTCTTCAACACAAGTTCAATTTTGATGCGAGGGGAACTTGCAATAAATCTCAGGAATTCTTACAGCATAGGGATTAGCCTTGGGGGTAGAGGTGGGGAATAAAGAGGAAGGGAGGAGACATACCCGAGAAGGAAATGGGCAATTATCAGTGAAAAGCAAGAAAAAAGAGAAACTTGTGAGTGAGAAAGGGACAAGAAGCCCAACCAAATACAACAGGGTAAAGCAGACCTTCCCTCAATCTGTATGGTAATATGGGGGAAGGGAATGAGTTTACTGCCACCTCCGAGATATCTGAAGAGGTTTACTGGGAACCTGACCTCTTCACCTTAGAGAAAGCTGGCAAAGAGACCAAGGGTGACTGGATCATTATAAGATCAGACAGGGCTCATTTTAGAACCTAGATCTTAACTTCCCATCATTTCTTTTATTTTCACCTTGAGCGTGCCTTGCTATACATATTATTGCAGGGCTGATGCTGTTTTTGGCAAGTTATTATGTAATTATATGTATGATATTGCTGAACTACAGGAGTTAAGAGAAGGATGAGAATGATCATGCACATGGAACAATACTCATAGGAAGAGAGATGGAAAAGATTAGGATTGTTTACATTAGAAAGAAGATGAATAAGAAGGGACAAGAAAAAATTACATATAATATTGAATACTATCGGGAAGATAGATTGGAAGCACCTGTCCTCGCAGTCTCATAAGACAAGAACAAGGGGATAGTCAATGAAATTAAAAGGAGGGAAATTCTAAAATGATAAAAGGAAATACTTTTTCCAAACTGTCTATAATTGAACTGTGAAGTCACTGCCACAGGAAGTCATTGAGGCCAAAAACTTAAGATTCTAAAACAATTGGGACATTTATATGAACATATAGAATACACAGGTAATAAAAATGTTGTGGAAAGGTCATTAAGCCTCATAGTTCAGGGCTAACACCAATCGGTATTAGAGATGAGAATGAGACTTAATATGGGTTGTAAATGACTCCTCAACTGATAATTGCACTTCTCTCTGAAGTATCTAGTACTGGCCACGGTTGGAGACAGGATACTGAACTACATGCACCTTGACTCTGATCCAGTCTGTCAATTCCTATGTTCCTGTATTTGCATCAATGTCATAATAAATCATCCTGTCATAGAAGCACTGTACTGTTCAACATTCATCTTGGTCTGGGAGGAGAATACATGATCTTTTAAAATAGCCTGAACATTTTATTGATTTTGAGGCCCTAATTAGATAATCAAAATTAATCCAAAATTTACAAAAAAGCACAAACTTTTTTTGTTTGTCTTATTTAAAACTTCCATGGTGCTCAAATGTGTTCTTGACCCAGTACTAACATTTTTAAATAGAGCTATCATAATTTCTACAGTAGTCACAACTTAGTGAACCATTAGAAGTAAATTAATTCACTGAACGGTGCAACCAGAGACACTATAAAAAATACATATCCAAGAGATATTTGTTTGTCCCCGCCCCCTTTTTTGCTGTCAACTTCTCTAGCATTTGTAATGCACGACAAAAGAACCCTTTGGAATTCTCTAGTTTTCTCCTCTAGATTCACAAACCTCCATCAACTTCATCCGATTGCATTATCATTTTTGCAATGCTAATAATGGACATACAGTGTTAAATAGGTGCTATTTTTCACCCCAATAAGGACATGATGTGAACTCTGTAGATGGTCTGCAACTCAGTTAATTATATTGGTCTCCTCTGGGATGCATGTAACATCTATTGATGATTCTGCCATTAGTTCACCTTGCTAACTGCCACACTCAAACGATTGTTTAATAAAGTGTGTATTCTAATAAGGGGCTCCAGAGCAACAGTGTCATGACTAGCACCCACAGCAAAAGAGTGACACATATATAGCCTAAAATATCCTTCAGTAAGTAACTAGGGTGAATTATGGTGCCTCTTTTTAGCCTATCAATGGAACAGAAAATAGAGCCAGCAAGTAAACTGTGGGTCATACGGCCTTTCAACAGCACAAGAGTAATCACCTGGCACAACAGTTAATAAGGAAAGGCCCACACTTTAGGGTACACTTTTTTGGTGGCGTGGGAAGAGGGTAAATGCATACACTGTGAGGGAAACCTTCCTTTTTACTGCCAGTTGCATGCAGCTCAGTTTCATGTATGGTCATTCAGCTCCATCATATTTCACATCACTGATTTCCTACTGCAGGTGCCAATGCTGTGATTGCTCAGGTAAGCCATGATTCACTTTTTGCATAATGAGGACATTCTTCTAACAAAGAAGCCTCTACCACACAGGCACAGTGATGGAGATTCTTTAAACACTCTTCTATTCTGCCACCTTCATCAGAGAAAATTCTGGTGAATAACTGTGAGAGTTATTCTTGCCTTATAAAACAAAAGGAACAAAATCAATACTGAAAGAAACACGTGGGTTCAGTGTATCCAATTATGAGTAGATGCCTGTTTACTCTTTTACAGCAGGCTTTCTTGTCTTGTTAGTGAAAAAAATTGCTGAATCATACTTCTCAGAGCCTCATGAATCAGGAACAGAGTCATGTTCTCACTTGCTTACTCATCCTTCAGCTGCCTCCACCACTTCTGAAATCTCTCCAGCTCAGCACCCTACAACATTGCTGTTTGACCTCTCCACTTGATTCTCAGTTTTTGCCAGTGTAGGTGAGATGGATATGTAAGACTGCAATTAGAGTTTCATTTGAAGGCCTCATTTGAACCTCCTAATAACTGATCAAAATCAAGCCTAATCTATGTGCTTCCCAACATTTAGAGTTAATACTCAGAATGAATGAGAATTTTCATGCAAAGTCTGAAGCATATCAATTCAAGACTCAGAAATATCATCAGAACCTGCAATGTTTTGTGCATTCCTCTCCGTTCATAATCCAAAAAAGTTATATTTCATCATTTGATAGGGAAACAGTACAAGCCACTATCTTGTGCATGGGGTATTTAAAAAACAAAATGCAAAAAATAGCACTGTTCATCACTAAAGGAGGAGTCTCTATGGAAGCAGAGACTCCAATTAAAAAAAGCATTTAAGCCTGTGCTTAAAATAAAGTGTGTGCTTAATTACCGTTGAAGTCAAAGGCACATAAGCATATGCTTAAGTGGATTTCCTAAATAGGGCTGGATTTACATACCTTTTTAAGCACTTTACTGAATCAGGATTAGAGAGACAGGGGAAGAAAATACAATTTACTATTATTTCTATATATGACCTGATGCATTTTCTACAGCGGTGTTAGGTGACTATGTTAGGAGGATGTGAGTAATGCAGATCCCATACTATGATGTGAATAATGTGAGTAATGCAGATCCCATGCTATGATATCTGCATGTAAGTTTTTCAACTTTTCATAATGTCTATGTAAGTACCAACACTGATTTTTTTAAAATGTTTTATAGGTCAGAGTTAAAGTTATCATTGGAATGTGTAACATGAAAAGCCAGCAATAGTGTGACTTCTCAAAAGGATTGGGCACTTCCTTTTTGTTGCTGAAGCAACCAATGGGTTCTTCACACATATAATAAATACAAGTCTAATAAAACATGAACATCTGCAATTTATAGCTTTATTAAGCCAACTGAAATAGTTCTTATATCCATAATTCACCTCTAAGCAATAAACACAATATTTAAATAGACTCCTCAAATATCTTTTGCTCTAAATGTGCAAGGCTCTCATAAATGTTAAAGAACAGAAGATAAATACAAAGAAAATGTCACTTACTTTATTTGTACCCTGCCATTTAATTGGAAACTGGGAACTGATGAGCGTATTGTTTGCCATAGGAAAGTGAATATTCTTAGCTTTGATGTCAAACAAGTTTATTAATTTAGACAAACTCTAAGACAAAGACTATCATCCTAAAATACAAATGAGTTGGTAAGCAATAAGATATGAGCAAAAAGTCCAAGGCTTTATTTGATTGAAAAAGAAACTGTAAAAAATGCTTATGCTCTACATGGCAGGATTTTTCTATATTAAACGTAAGAAAACTATATTTATGTTGTGGCTTAAATATTCAAAATAATAGCTATTTTTAATCAGTTGGGACAAATTCAGGTGCTCATATATCAAGGTGAACAAAGTGATAAGAATCAACATAGAATATTTATTAGTAGGGTAAAATGGAATGGGAATTGTTACATTAGTATAAGTTAGTTACTCCAGGAGGGTAAGTCCTTGAAGACTCACATTTACACAATAATACAATTCATTGCTAATGAGAACAGTGGAGAGCCGCCTTCTATCACCAATTTACTATGAGCTAGATGAAAATACCTTAACATATTAACTTGAAAATATTACTAATAAGGTATTTTTATTTTAGTGGGAGAGAAGCTGAATCAGAAAAAGTTTGGTAGCTTCATAGGCTCATGTCCACAAAAATGCAACTTGACCTACTTGGAACTTGGCATCTCAGTTGAGCTTAGGGTACCCTCTCCCTGCTCCCCACTCTAGAGGAATGTTAAAATGCACACCAGCTCAAGTTTCTCAAGGCTACTCAAGGGCTGTCACCAAGTAGATTGCATTACAGTTATCCAGTCTAGAAGTGACAAAGGTATGGATAACCATGGCTGTTCTAAGAGGAATGTTCAGAATCCTGTGGCTAATCATAAATGGATAAATCTTCTGAGTCATCAGAAGATTTTTTTATCTTGATGCAGCTGGGATCTAACAGGACCCGAAAGCTGTAAAATATACTAGGAATTCTGTCATTACACCCCTCCTCTGCAGGCAGGGCACAATTCTGCTATATGCCTTGCTTCTGTTTGTTTAGAACCAGTGAATGTGCATCGGTTGTAAAAATACAGAGGGTTACTGATAGTCAGCAAGATCTAACCTGGAAGACAACATTAGAGAAACATTATAGGAGCATATACCAAAGAGGTGGTTCTAGCCCTAAACTATTAAACCACAGAAAAACTTGTGGCAGCAAAACATGAAACCAGCTTATCTTTTCCAGGCTTATCTAGGACTCATGAGAGATGTAAAATACATGGCAGTTTTTGTTAACAGTTTGCAAACACTATTTTAGTGAAATAAAGATATTTTTGAGTCACAAAAATGTTACTGGATGCAGAACATTTTCCCACCTTAACATTGGCCCAACAGATGTCTTTCCAAATGCATTTTAAAAAATGAATATAACAGTGTACGCTCAATTTCAATCAGTCAATTTTGGATACATACATACATAAACCATTGTAGGTTTCAGAGTAGCAGCCGTGTTAGTCTGTATTCGCAAAAAGAAAAGGAGTACTTGTGGCACCTTAGAGACTAACAAATTTATTAGAGCATAAGCTTTCGTGAGCTACAGCTCACTTCATCGGATGCATTCGCTTATGCTCTAATAAATTTGTTAGTCTCTAAGGTGCCACAAGTACTCCTTTTCTTTTTATAAACCATTGTATTCTTCTTTGACAATCAAAATCAAAACTTTCATGAAGAACATAAACCCTCTGAAACTTTTATTATGAGTTATGCTATCATGCAGTACATTTTAAATTTTAATGTCAACTCCCTGGTTTCTTTCATGTGATGTCTGATAAGATTATGGGCTTGGGTGATATATGCCATCATGTGCCAGCAATGCCCCTCTGTCATGTACATTGGCCAAACCAGACAGTCTCTATGCAAAAGAATAAATGGACACAAATCAGACGTCAAGAATTATAACATTCAAAAACCACAGGGAGAACACTTCAATCTCCCTGGACACTCAATTACAGACCTAAAAGTGGCAATTCTTCAACAAAAAACCTTCAAAAACAGACTCCAATGAGAAACTGCAGAACTGGAATTAATTTGCAAACTGGACACCATCAAATTAGGCCTGAATAAAGACTGGGAGTGGATGGGTCATTACACAAACTAAAAACTATTACCCCATGCTAATGTTTCCCCCTACTGTTACTCACACCTTCTTGTCAACTTTTTGAAATGGGCCATCCTGATTACCACTATAAAAGTGATTTTTCCTCCTGCTGATAATAGCCCACTTTAATTGATTTGTCTTGTTAGAGTTGTCAACCCCCATCTTTTCATGTTCTCTGTATATATGTATATCTATATCTATCTATATCTAGAGATATCTATATAGATATAGATATAGATATAGATATAGATATAGATATAGATATCTTCCGACTGTATTTTCTACTCCATGCATCTGATGAATTGGGTTTTAGCCCAAGAAAGCTTATGCCCAAATAAATTTGTTAGTCTCTAAGGTGCCACAAGGACTCCTCATTCTTTTTGTATATACTGAATTATCCATGTCAGTCCCAGGAGACAATGAGTTTCACAAACATGGGCAAATGTTCTTGGTTTCAGTCAAAACTCCTGATTTTTAAAGGATTCTACAGATGCAAACTGACATTCACAGGTGCTTTTCCTATACAATCACAATAGGAAATGTCAGGGACTTTCCCATATGCTGCACAATAGAAAAATTATAGGCCACATTTGCTTTCCTTAATTGGGGTCCTATTGGTAAAAATAAAACTTTTTGAGTTCTTTGTATTGAGAAAGTACAGAATTATTTGTCTGCCTATAAAGTTCCCTTTAATACATTTAACCAAACACATTTCCACTGTACTGATTGATCAAAAACAAGAAACTAGGTAAATGCAAATTCAAGTTGTATTCAAAAGTCAGGAAATGCCAACGTTAACTAGCCCGCACAATTTTAATTCTGTATTCTTGTGCATAAAAATGGTCATATTCTATTTCTCAGATATCACATTTTTTCTAAAACTTTCCTCAAAATATTGTCTCTTGCTCTTTTTGAATAGGCCAGACAGAAGACATGTAAGTAATTTTTACGAGAAAAAAATATACAGATGAAGTATAACAATGTAGAGTAATGATGACAGTATGCTCGAATACATGGTTATCAAATTAAATTACAACATTAACTCTTTCGATGACCCTTAGAAGAACATTACTGAATAATGAAATATTGGAGTAATACAATCATAGGAATGTCATTAATTTATAAAGGATAACATTACCGAGGTCCTAAAAACCAAACACAATTCCACAGAAACCCAAAATATTTTGATCATATTTAACTGATTTTAAAAAAGCTGGTTACATATTTCTGAACAGATATAAGCTACACTATGTGTAAAATGTCTCAATTTTATATCCACTGAAAGATAAACAAGTACATTAAAGTAACTCTAGGGATTTCATCTATTATCGAGTGATGTAGATAATGCTTGTAGAATTAATAGAAATTATATTGTAGTTGTAATTTTGTTAAACACTGATTTCCTCCCATGCATATTAAAGAGGGAAGAAAATCCTCAAGTGTGTAAATTACACAAATCTACTAGCACCTAGTTATGCCATATATGTATAATATTAGTTTAAATATGTTAGTAGATAAATAGTTGAAATTAATAATAGACTTTTCTAGGAAGTCAAACACAAGTCTAAATTACACAAATCTACTAGCACCTAATTATTGCCATATATATATAATATTAGTTTAAATATATTAGTAGATAAATAGTTGAAATTAATAATAGCCTTTTCTATGACGTCAAACACTGAAGCATAATTTGGATAATGAAATTTATCATATATCGTCCAGGGCCTGAATTTTTTTTCTCCACTAAAAGTGGTGTTGATTTGTTTCAGCCAAGGATAAAATGCATTAAGAAAGAGAAGTATACTAAAGATACACTATCCTCACCTGCGCATCTCATGGCCTTGTGGACAGAGAGATTACTTTATTATCCAGTTCTGCCTCTGCATCATGTTTGGCTAGAACTAAATGCAAGGTTGGAATGTACTGCAAAACATTCCATTTCACATCACAGTATTTTACAGTTTTCATTAACAGTCTGTGACAGCCCTTCAACGGTATTGTAAGATGAACAGATATTGATTTTAAGACACTGGATGTTCTGGAAGGACACTGCTGTGAAAAATAGACAGGACCTTCTACAAACACCATTTTCTTGTGCTCTGTAGTCAAGAGTACAGCACCTAATTTCCACTTTTCAGAGTTCCTAAATTTTGTATTAATTATTGCTTCTGTAAGTTACTTCCAAAACCACAACAAACACCTTCCTTTTTATGTTCCTTAAATACAAAGAGCAGTAAATGATCCTGCAGTACACTACATATTCTAGTCTCACACACAAATGAAGAAACATACACACATTGTTATTTTAAGTTCTTAAATAGCACAGAATAGAATTGCTTTCTTCTTACAAAAATTCAGAACACTTTGCTTGTCCAGCTATACTGAAAGGAGGACAGGAGACACTTGATATGGTTTTAATCAGGCCGCAACTTTATTATTAAATGTCTGGGACTACCCATCATATAAAAGTGTACAATGGAGGCAACCCCATGTTCATTCAATAATTACCTGGGCTTCCACCAACTCCCCCTCTTTTTCTATCCAGGTCCCCCAGCCAATCTATTGCTGGACTTTACCATCCTCTTAGCCCTGGAGCACTCATGGGAAAAAAATAGCAGGTGCTTACCACCCACCGACAGCCACACTCTCCCCCCAACCACCCTCCAGAGTCTCCCTCCTGCTGGCAGCCCGCTGATCAACTTATCCCCCTCTCCATCTGCTGCGGATCAGCTGCTCTGCAGCATGCAGAGGGGGCAGAAAGAGGCGGGGAAAAGGTGGGGTCTAGGTGCAGCCTTAGTGGAAAGGATGGAGTGGGGTCAGGGCTGGGGGCAGAGTGAGGGCAGGCATAGGTGGGGTGGGGACTTGGGGGAAGAGGTGGAATGAGGGCGGGACCTGGGTCGGAGGGGTAGAGAGGAAGTCGGCGCCTATGCCACACATTAGCAAAGCCCTCCCTGAACTTGCTGTTGGGAAGGTTGAAAAAAAACAATCCATGCTACCTAGGCCAATCTAGTGGTGATAGAAAAATTCCTTCCCAGCCCCCATGAAAAGGGGCAGCTGTGCTGCCCAAAGCAGGTCTTGACCAAACCTGGCCTTTCATAACCTAAAGGGGAGGGAGGTTCGGTGCTGCCTTAGCTTAGTCCATGTAAAATGGGGACTTCACTGCCCAAGGCTGCCTTTTGCAGTTCTGGTTCTCCAGGAGATGAGTCAGCAACCACACTGACTCCTCTCCTTTTGCAATGGTTTCTGCTCTCTCCCTCTTCCTGCCCTCCCCCACCCGCCCCAGTAAGGCACCACTCCCTTAATTCAGTCACCTGGACAAAAGCCACCCTGCTGGAAGGTGGTTACTCTCTAAATCCTACTGGCACCTAATGGCAATCTTAACTGAAAATATCAAAGTTTGTCAATGTAACTTGAACTTGACAGATTTTTCCTTTCACTTGTCATTGTTCTGTCTATCTATGGATAAGCCTCATAACTGGGGAAGCAATAACTGGCTATAAGTCCTCTACACATTTTCAACTGTTTGTATTGTGGCATTTCAGGGACAGGTGATGGGTTATGTTATTTCAAGGTCAGCATAAAAACCATGTGCCAACTAAACCTCTAGTACTGTAAACCAGAATGAATATAGCTTGGGAAGCATGCCTGAGTATTTCAAACAATCAAGAGCATTTTAAAGTATAAGAAGGATCCAAGTGATAAAATGATGTCACACATGCTGTGCAGCAAAATGGAAAGCAGTACTGCTTTTTGGAGTTATCAGAAGTCAGTTGAAAACCTATGCACGGCTGATCAATTTCCATGAATACTACGATATTCTGGTAGTAGTGTTTAAAATGATTCTACAGCTTATGACATATTACACTGGGTGAATACGTTAAAAACAACGATATAAGAAAAGGAGTACTTGTGGCACCTTAGAGACTAACAAACTTATTAGAGAATAAGCTTTCGTGAGCTACAACTCACTTCATTGGATGCATTTGGTGGAAAAAAACATAGGAGAGATTTATATACACACACACAGAGAACATGAAACAATCTCCTTACAGTGTGTATGATAAACCCATTGTTTCATGTTCTCTGTGTGTGTGTATATAAATCTCTCCTCTGTTTTTTCCACCAAATGCATCCGATGAAGTGAGCTGTAGCTCACGAAAGCTTATGCTCTAATAAATTTGTTAGTCTCTAAGGTGCCACAAGTACTCCTTTTCTATTTCCCCATGGTATTTCTCCCCCCCCCACCGCACCCCACACTGTTCCTCTGATATTCTTGTTAACTGCTGAAATTAGCCTACCTTGCTTGTCACCATGAAAGGTTTTCCTCCTTTCCCCCCCCCCCGCTGCTGGTGATGGCTTATCTTAAGTGATCACTCTCCTTACAGTGTGTATGATAAACCCATTGTTTCATGTTCTCTGTGTGTGTATATAAATCTCTCCTCTGTTTTTTCCACCAAATGCATCTGATGAAGTGAGCTGTAGCTCACGAAAGCTTATGCTCTAATAAATTTGTTAGTCTCTAAGGTGCCACAAGTACTCCTTTTCTTTTTGCGAATACAGACTAACACGGCTGCTACTCTGAAACCAACAATATAAGAGTTTTCTATCAATGTTTACTCCCATTACTCATTAATTAAATTGTATTTCTGAAATGCAGGCAACTCTATAGAACTTTAAAAACTCTTAAATTGAACTGTTTTACACTACACTGTATATATTTGTAAATTCAACAAGCAATATTCCTTAAGCTATCTTTTCAAACAACTCCCAGTAAACGGAGAGCACCAGTATACAAAGTGTCATTTTATGAAGGCAACTTTTTATACTGTGATGGGGCAAGGCCAGATGGCTATAGAAAAGTAGTGGGAGATAAATATATTAGCTCCAGACTAAACAAATCCCTGGTACCAGGTTAAGTGAAATGGAAGCTGCTCTAGGTCAATTAAGAACTTTCCAGAAGGCAGGAAGAATGCTATGTTGATTGGGACACCTGAAGCCAATCGGGATGGCTGAAACTAGTTAAAAGCCTCCCAGTCAGTCAGGTGGGTGTGCATGTTAGGAGCTGTGGGAAGAAGTTGTGCAATTGGAGAGGCTGAGTAGTACACACCATATCAGGCACAAGGAAGGAGGCCCTGAGGTAAGGGTGAAGTGGAGCTTGAGGACGTGAGGGCTGTTGTGGGAGAAGAAGCCCAGGGAATTGTACATGTCATGTTTCTAAAAGATCAGCTACCATAGCTGATACTATTAGGGTCCCTGGGCTGGAGCCCGGAGCACAGGGTGGGCCTGGGCTCCCCCCCACCTTTGCCCCAATTAATCACTGAGACTGGGAGACAACAGAGACTGTGCAAGGAAGGATAACTTCTCCTCACCTCCCTCGCTGGCTTATGATGAAAATGGCTCAGTAGACTATGAGCCTTGTCTCTAGAGAAAGAAGAGTTACGTGGAGGGTCACAGTGAACCTCTGAGGCTAGCAAAATCCACCAGGAAATGTGGGACCCACGGAGGCAAGGACAGAGCTTTGTCACAGCTGGTGTCAGGAGTGGGACTTTGTTCACAGCATGGCGGAAGAAAGAGGTTTTTAAAAAAAAAGTGCACTGGGGGTTTGGATTTTTTTTTGTTTGTTTGCTTTATACCACAATGGAGGAGGTGGTAAGAGCTCTGTTACAAGCCACGGCAGCCCAGCCCAGCAGGAGGCCACCCGGGTTCAGACAATGGCACAACAGGAGTCTATGCAGCTACAGCAGGAAACCAATCAATTATTGATGAGCCAGGCGACCCAAGATCATGCTGTCTTTAGAGAGGTGGTGGACCAGCTGAAGATCCTCACCACCCAGGCCCGGGGGTCCGATGGGACGCGAACCCTGATGGCCACTGGTTGTCTGCCAAAGATGACGTCAGGAGATGACATAGAGGCATATCTTCTCTCATTTGAAAGGACTGCTCAGCGTGAGGTGTGGACCCAGGAGCAGTGGGTGAGCATCCTCACCCCTTTTTTGTGTGGAGAAGCCCAGAAGGCCTACTTTGACTTGCCTGCCACGGATGCCACTGACTATACCCGTCTGAAGGCAGAGCTCCAAGCATAATCGGGGTAACGGCAGTGGTTAGGGCCCAGAGGTTCTATGAGTGGAAATACCAGGAGAACAAACCCCCAAGGTTCCAGCTATTCGACCTCATACACCTTGCACGGAAGTGATTACAGCCCGAGGTATGCAGGCCGGAGGAGATTTTGGAGACTCAGGTCATAGACCGTTACATTAGGGGACTGCCGCCAGATCTCCGCAAATGGGTAGGCCAGAACGATCCGTCCACATACAACGAGATGATTACACTGGTAGAAAGACAGATGACAGCCAGCGGACTGACCTGACTACCCAAGGAAGGCCCCTTTCAAAGCAAGCACCCGAACCCAACCCTGGAAGGTTGGGCAGCCAAACCCCCGGGGAGTCCTAGGTGGAAGAAGGGAGGGCAGAAAACCAGCAGGGATCCCAGAAGGAAGGGATTGGTCTGAGTGGGACTAAACCCCCTAACCCCGGGATAGGGGAGTGATTAAAAGCAATTACAGATGTTATGCATGTGGGGAGTGGGGACACATAGCAGCACAGTGTCCCAGCACCAAGGAGCCTATGCAATATAAATTGGGGGATTGGGAGGTCCCATGCTCCCTTATCCACCTCACGGGGGTCGCATTAGTCCCGCATAATTATACCAGGCCAGTGAGAATAAATGGAGTAGAGACTACAGCGCTTATGGACTCTGGAAGTGCTAGCACCCTCATATCGGTGTGACAGGGCAAGGCCAGATGGCTACAGAAAAGTAGTGGGAGATAGATATATTAGCTCCAGGCTAAGAAAAGCCCTGGTACCAGGTTAAGTGAAATGGAAGCTGCTCTGGGTCAATTAAGACACCTGGGGCCAATTAAGAACTTTCCAGAAGGCAGGGAGAATGCTATGTTGATGGGGACACCTGAAGCCAATCAGAGGTGGCTGAAACTAGTTAAAAGCCTCCCAGTCACTCAGGTGGGAGTGCATGTCAGGAGCTGTGGGAAGAAGATGCACTGTTGGAGAGGCTGAGTAGTACACACCATATCAGGCACAAGGAAGGAGGCCCTGAGGTAAGGGTGAAGTGGAGCTTGAGGAAGTGAGGGCTGCTGTGTGGGAAGTAGCCCAAGGAATTGTACATGTCATGTTTCTAAAAGGTCAGCTACCATAGCTGATACTATTAGGGTCCCTGGGCTGGAGCCCGGAGTAGAGGGTGGGCCCGGGCTCCACTCCCCCCCCGCCCACCTTTGCCCCCTGTTTAATCACTGAGACTGAGAGACAACAGAGACTGTGGAAGGAAGGATAATTTCTCCTCACCTCCCTCGCTGGCTTATGATGAAAATGGCTCAGTAGGCTGTGACCCTTGTCTCTAGAGAAAGACGGGTTACGTGGAGGGTCACAGTGAGCCTCTGAGGCTAGCAAAATCCGCCAGGAAACGCAGAACCCACGGAAGCAAGGACAGAGTTTTGTCACATCGGGTAAGCTGGTAAAAAATAGTCAGCTGCTACAAGCCAAATGCATAGCAGCGACGTGTGTGCATGTGACCATGAGCCATTACCTCACCATCCCAGTGGAGACAGAGGTTCAGGGAAACCTCATTGAGGTGACCGTGGGCGTAGTTCCTAAACTCCCATATCCTGTAGTCATTGGGAGGAACTATCCAAGTTTTGATAATTTACTCCCCCTGGAGAGGCTGGAGGGAGGTGGGGACCCTGAGGACAGCGACTCGTCACCGGGGAATGTCAACCCCCGATGTTCGCTGAGATTTCTCAGGATCTGTTCTCAGCCTCCCAAAAGACCCAGAAGACAAAAAAAGAGAGGAAGGCCACAAAGGCCACAAAGGCCAGATCCTGACCCAGGGCCAGAAGCCCTCCCTAGTAGGCAGATGGATGCAAGCAGCCAACAGAGAAACTTCCACCCCCAGAAGCTGCCCCCAGCCATGACGTGGGCGAGCCATTGGAAGATGCAGAAGTCGGCCCCTGGGACCTTGGGCAGGTTAGTCCCAGGAGAGAGACTTTTGGACAGGACCAGGCGGAGGACCCCAGATATGATAACTCCAGGAAAAAGGTGGCCGAGATCGATGGGATACCCGTGGATGGGAAGATCCGGGGTCTCAGACCTTACTTTAGTGAAGAAAGATCTCCTGTACCGGGTGGTGCAAATGCAGGAGCAAGAGATACAACAACTTCTGGTGCCACGAAAACATCAAAAAGCCATATTGAGTCTCGCCCACAGTCACCTGTTTGGAGGACACCTAGGGGTAGAGAAAACCCAGGCACGGATCCTGCGGAGGTTCTTCTGGACAGGAGTACATGAAGATGTCTGGCAATACTGCACCTCTTGTCCGGAGTGTCAGTTACATAGCCCTCGCCCGCACTTGTGGGTTCCTTTGATACCTCTTCCAATAATAGAGGTTCCTTTTGAACGGATAGCCATGGATCTGGTAGAGCCCCTAGAGAAGACAGCTCGGGGCCACCAACATGTGCTTGTTGTACTGGACTATGCAACCCGGTACCCGGAAGCTGTTCCCCTGCGCAACACAGCTTCCAAGACAATAGCTAAGGAGCTAGTACAGATCTTTGCAGGGGTTGGGCTACCCAAGGAGATATTGACTGATCAAGGGACACCTTTCATGTCCAAGCTGATGAAAGATCTCTGTTCATTGCTCCATGTACAAGCCCTATGGACCTCTGTATACCACCCGCAAACAGATGACCTTGTGAAAAGCTTCAATAGGACCCTCAAGGCCATGATCAGGAAAGTGGTGAGCCGGGATGGGAAAGACTGGGATACCTTATTGCCTTACCTCATGTTCACCATCCAGGAGGTTCTGCAAGCCTCAACGGGTTTCTCTCCATTCGAACTACTATATGGGTGCCACCCTCGGGGCATATTGGATATAGCCAGAGAAGCCTGGGAAGAGGAGCCAAATCCCGCAAGGAACATAGTTGAGCATGTACTGCAGATGAGAGATCGGATAGCCCGCATTACGCCCATTGTACGGGAACACTTGGAGAGAGCACAGGAGACCCAACGAACCCATTATAACCACCAAGCAAAGCTTTGACGGTTCCAACCAGGGGATTGGGTGATGGTACTGGTGCCCACAGCAGAAAATAAACTGATGGCCCAGTGGCAGGGACCCTACGAAATAATCAAAGCCGTGGGAGAAGTGAACGATAAGGTGCGGCAGCCAGGCCGCCGGAAATCGGAGCAAATATACTATATCAATCTTCTAAAACCTTGGCATGAGAGGCATGCTTAGTTATGCAGGAGACCCTTCCCCAGGAGGATAACTTACACGAGTAAGTGAGGATATCATCCAACTTGATGCCGATCCAAAAGATCGAGGCAGCCAACATGATTCATTGCAACACAGATGTGTTCTCTACAAAACCAGGGCAGACGACTGAGACCTATCACCATATCTGCATGATCCCCAGAGCCAAGGTAACATTGAGATCCTACCGAATCCCAGCAGCCAAAAGAGAGGAAATCAAGGCCGAAGTAAAGAAAATGTTAGAATTAGGGGTTATTGAAGAATCTTACAGTCAGTGGTCCAGTCCAATTGTTCTAGTGCCTAAACCTGATGGTACCAAGAGATTCTGTAATGACTTTTGCCGACTGAATTAAATATCCTAGTTTGATGCAGACCCCATACCATGCATCGACGAACTGGTTGACCAACTGGGTAGGGCCCGATTCTTGACTACACTGTATCTGACAAAAGGGTACTGGCAGATTCCTCTGACCAAAGAAGCTAAAGAAAAGACAGTATTTTCCACCCCGGATGGGCTATTCCAGTACAATGTCCTCCCTTTTGGGCTACATGGGGTCCCAGCCACATTCCAGCACCTCATGGATAAGCTGCTGCGCCCCCATACTAGTTATGCAGCTGCATACATAGATGATGTCTTCATCCATACGCCAGACTGGGGAACCCACTTGGAGAAAGTTGAGGCAGTACTGACCACCTGGCCTCACTGCTAATCCTGCTAAATGCGCCATAGGGCTAACAGAGGCTAGGTACCTGGGATATATTGTGGGAAGGGGCATAGTGAAGCCCCAAACAAATAAGCTAGAGGCAATTCAAAACTGGCCCCGGCCGACCCGAAAGAAGCAGGTCTGTGCCTTCCTAGGTGTGGTAAGCTACTACCACGCGGTTTATTCCCCACTTCGCCACTAGGGTAAGTCCCCTAAGGGACCTGGTGAAGGCCCGAGGTCCAGTCATGGTAAAGTGGACCGACACAGCAGAGGGGGCATTCACAGACCTTCGGACGGTCCTCTGTAATGACCCCGTACTCATAGCCCCAGACTTGAACAGGGAATTTATTTTACAAACAGACGCTTCTGAGGTGGGGTTGGGAGCAGTTCTGTTGCAAATGGTGGGAGAAGAGGAACCCCCGATCCTCTTCCTAAGCAGAAAGCTTCTCCCAAGAGAACAGAAATACGCAGTAGTCGAGAGAGAATGCCTTGCTGTCAAATGGGCTATGGAGACACTGCATTATTACCTCTTAGGCTGGTGATTTACTCTTGTGACGGACCATGCACACCTCCAGTGGATGCAGCGGAATAAGGAAAAGAATGCAAGGGTCACCAGGTGGTTCTTATCCCTCCAACCATTCCAGTTCCACATACGGCACAGGGCTGGATGCCATCATGGCAATGCTGATGGTCTGTCACGAGCATACTGCCTGGCATCCCAAGTTGCCCAACTCTATGGTGTTGAGCAGAGGGGGTGGGATATGTGACAGGGCAAGGCCAGATGGCTATGGAAGAGTAGTGGGAGATAGATATATTAGCTCCAGGCTAAACAAATCCCTGGTACCAGGATAAGTGAAATGGAAGCTGCTCCAGGTCAATTAAGACAAGTGGGGCAAATTAAGAACTTTCCAGAAGGCAGGGAGAATGCTATGTTGATTGGGACACCTGAAGGCAATCAGGGGCTGGCTGAAACTAGTTTAAAGCCTCCCAGTCAGTCAAGTGGGTGTGCATGTTAGGAGCTGTGGGAAGAAGTTGCGCAATTGGAGAGGCTGAGTAATACACACCATATCAGGTACAAGGAAGGAGGCCCTGAGGTAAGGGTGAAGTGGAGCTTGAGGAAGTGAGGGCTGCTGTGGGGGAAGTAGCCCAGGGAATTGTACATGTCATGTTTCTGAAAGTATCTACCATAGCTGATACTATTAGGGTCCCTGGGCTGGAGCCCAGAGTAGAGGATGGGCCCGGGCTTCCCCTCCCACCTTTGCCCCTGATTAATCCCCCTGAGATTAAGAGCCCCTGAGACTGGGAGACAACAGAGACTGTGCAAGGAAGGATAATTTCTCCTCACCTCCCTCTTATGATGAAAATGGCTCAGTAGACTGTGACCCTTGTCTCTAGAGAAAGAAGAGTTATGTGGAGGGTCACAATGAGCCTCTGAGGCTAGTGAAATATGCCAGGAAACGCGGGACCCACGGAGGCAAGGACAGAGCTTTGTCACAATACATTATATAGAAACTGGATGAGAAGAAGTCAAAGTTCTTAAAAACTGACTGATAGCAGTTGAAGTTCTCATTCACAAGACAGTTAAGCTGAAAATGTCAGTCAAACTGAAATAACTAGGGCATGGTACAGAACACTGTCCAGTGCATTCAGTTGTTGAAGCCACATTTAATTCAATCAACTTTAAAACTGCCAAAATATGTATAAATGAAAGAAAATATAAAAGTGTTTGCTTGTTCTACTCTGAATAGGAGTTCTCATGTATTTCCCAAATGTCTGTGTTCTTTTCTTGGAAACCCTGAATGGAATAATATGACCTAAATTTTAGAGTGATTATTCAACCATTGTTCCTAATACTTACTCTGAACAATGGGAGTACAAAATGTCCCAAAGCCAAATATTCATGTTACAAATTAAGGAGAGGAATTTTTTTTATGGAAAACAAAAGTAATTTTCCTTCCTTTCCTTTAAATCTTAAAGCAGATTTTGCATTAAATGTAAAAGCTAAGCTTTTCCATGTATATTTGAATCCATTTAATTTCAAGTAGCATATTGCTGGATGGAAACAAATCAGATTATTATGCCTGCTAATGTTGTTAAAATATGTAATCAGTAGTTTTATTCTTTAAACACTGTTTAGGTACTTGAAACAAGCCTTCTTCCCACTATATTGTTCCTCTTCATAAGTAACATCACACCAGTGTT
This sequence comes from Dermochelys coriacea, assembly GCF_009764565.3. Taxonomy (NCBI): domain Eukaryota; kingdom Metazoa; phylum Chordata; order Testudines; family Dermochelyidae; genus Dermochelys; species Dermochelys coriacea. Next base: position 89,238,996 of record NC_050074.1, on the reverse strand, counting down.
TTTCCAAAAAAGAATATGCCTCTGTAACAAAGTCTGAGGTGGAACAGTTAGAAGAAAAACTGCAGTAATCCTCATTCGTAAAAAGAAACCACTGGTTTCCTACCTATAATAGTCAATATGAGAAAAAGGACACCACCATGTGAGTCAATGAGATTTCGCTTGTGAACTCCCCACTCCATCTTGCATTTAAAATATCTGACCCAAAAGCAAAGGGCCGTGGAATATTTTTGGTTGACATTAGAACAGATCTATGAACACCAAGTATTTGACTGCCCAGCTGGGACTTTCCCTTTGTATAAAACCCCACACCACACAGGAATGTCATCACCAGTTTTATCACTAGATCATTTCATGACAGTGAAGTTTCTTCACATATGACATAATGGCACCTGTTCTCTGAAGGAAACTGCCCACCTGGCCACCAAGCTGCATAGATAACTGGGCATTGATGAAATTTCACTTTCCACACACAAAGGAAAGTCAGTTACTTTTCATGTGAAAGAGAAGCTGTATATTAGCCCAGATGCCTGTAGAGCTTGGAGGCAGGGCTGGGGGATACATAAAATGGTTCCTTTGCAGCACTTTAGGCAGTTTAACTTCAAAGGGAAAAAAGTCACATTTCATTCAACTCCAGCCCAGCTACTACACTCAGCAGCACTTCAGAAGTGGCTGGGCTGCTATAACAGGAGATTTTACTTTAAGAGTTGAATTAAGAGATGTCTGGGTGGGCAAAAGGCAAGGAGGGCTGGGTCTTAAGGTGGAAAAAAAGGAGGAAAATATTTTCAACTATCATTATGAGGCCTGGATATTATTCCAGCAGCACACTATAGTCTTTCTATAACCAAAACCATAATAGGAGTTCTGTAACTCTCTAGATTTAGTTTTTTCTATAGAAAGTAAGAGATGAAAATGACCACTGGAAAAGCGACTGAGCTCATAGAGATTAAAGGATGGAGAAGGGTTCAAAGTGTCAAGAAAATTAAAGTATTAAGACAATAATTACTTTAAGACTATTTTATGTAGACTATTAAGAGAAGGGCTGAGATGCTGGGTCTTGTTATGGCTTGTGTAAATTGCTATGGTGCTGTAAAAACTAACTACACTGGGGAGAATTCGCCCCAAGCAGAAAACTGTGTAGGACAGCCACGGGTTTCCCCATATGAAAGGGCTGTAAGCTCCAACATAGGAGATGTGCCAGCAGCTGAAAGCAGGAGGATCCTAATAGCACTCAGCATTACAGGGATTTTTTTACTGCTGAGAACCAGCCCATAGTCAGTCCGAGGGTGGGATGCCATAATGTAGAGCAGCCCTTAGTTGCTCTACTTCACTCTGGGAATTTCCCTGGTTCCTAGAGGTGCACAGAATGGGGAGGGTGCAAAAATGACTAAGTCATATTTGCCTCTCCTCCCGCAAGGATGAGCCATTCTGTGCTGTACTTCTAGCAGGTGCAGGGAAGAAAACTCTCAGCCAAGGTACTTTTAACCATTTCTCTTCCATTTTTCTCCTTCCATCATGGAAGAACTGCAAAAAAAATTACTCCACTCTTGTGCATCTCTTAAGATTGTAGCATGGGAAAGTTTCATCTTAAGTTTGCTGCAGACTTTAAGAATGACCTTTGTCTTCTGACCTTTCTTTGATGAGTGCCCTTCAGTGCCAGCTAATATCTCCATACCCACTACTACCTCATCCAGTTTTCTACTTATAAGAATAAGCACATTTTAGATACAGATATCTGTATAATTATAAAATGTGATGTTCAGCTCTTTGATATACACATTGAAGATAATCAGATTGTTCAACTAAAAGAGAATGTGGTGTTACTGTGTGTTGGGGTGGGTTCACAATTAGAGTGGGCTAATGCTCAGAGACTTGTGTTAGTGTGAGTGTTACTTTATCATATGATTTCCTCCTTTTTTAATATTTGTCTTACTGTCAGGAACTGTACTTGATGGACCTTCACTCTGAATTTACATCTACACTTCACACCATTTGCAGCAGCATATGGGGTATGTATTGCTACACGCCACAGTGCAAACCTAGGTATATGCACACTATGATGTGTAGCTGCACATGGCAGTGAAAGGCTCTGGCACTGGCAGAGGGACACTACATTGCTATTTTTAGCAGTGTAGATCAGGAAGCATTGCTTGGCCAAGTAGAGAGCCATGTAGGTACATACCCTAAGGATTCAGGCATATCTTTACTCACTTAAGGAGTGCTTCACTGTCTACACTCCTATTGATATCCATGCTGAGGGATACACAGGGGTAGCAGTGAAATGAGCAGTGTAGATGTACTCTGAGTTAATGAAGCTTTTGTGTGAGTAATATTATTATTTAAGAACCATATTACAGTTTCATTAAATGTATCAAAATATATTAGATGAACTGCTTCAAATTCATTTTAAGAGAGGTAAAATGATTTTCTTCTAGTTCTTCTGTTAAGGTTCTGAAAAAAGTGGTTCAGAAACCCAAAATGAACAGCCTGTAATTCAACAAAATTATTTATTTATTATAGCCTGAACTATGTGCAAGGTGCTTTCCAAACTCTAAAGATGGATGATCCCCACTCTGAAGACCGCAGAAGCTAAGAATATATAAGCAGACAGAGTTTAAGGGAAGAGGAACAACAATAGGTAATTTAAAAATCATTAGAAAGTAATGAGAGATAGATTAATCTAACTTCTCGACACAATGTCAAGTGTCTAACTGCCTCTGGCACAACACACCGAAAAAGAAGCCAAAAACTCCTAATGGATAGGTTGCAAATTTCCTGCTACACTTCCAAGTAAAAGAAAAATGACTGTTATAGTTCATAAAAAGATTGGCAAACACTTGTGCAAATTGATTTCCATAAATACTTACAAAAATTGAACCAGTACAGCATTTGCCATATGCAAATTCTGAACTAAGATTGAGTAATACATTTAATAGGACAGAGAAAATGACACAGAATATAGCTGCTCACAATAAAAGGGACCTCTTCCAAAATGGTGTGCAGAAGGAGGCAGGCAGGGAGACTGGACTCCAAGTATCAGGGAAATTGAATGGTCACAAGTTCCCACACAACTGGATGTCTCAAACAGTTGCATTTATTGTATTTATTCTTGATATTGCAGAACAAAGAAAGGTCAAAAGTGAGCTGGCACAATCATTTTTGTTTTAGTGTCTAAAAGTTGTACGTTTTCAAAGTGGTGCATGGGAGGTACCTGCATAAACCTTTCTTGCATACAGGGAAATTGCTGCAAGTCATAGATCTATTCATTCAAGACCCAGATAAAAGATTCTATGGTTGTATTACTCCCAGCTCCCAACACTCATGGGATGACAACTAAACACTTTCTTAAACTCTCAATAGAAACTCACCCCATCTGGTCTGCCATCCGAGGCTGTAACAATCAAAATGTAGCGATCAGTGCTTTCTCTGTCCAAGGGCTTTCCTAAGGCAAGAAGTCCAGAACTAATAATAAAACAAAACATTAAATTATATTATATCACAATAGTCTTAAAAATCTACAAGTTCTCTTGTTCAATTACTATGTTTTAGATGAAAGTTTCCCTTTCAGCAAATATTCCTTAGGCTTTTAGGATATATTATAACTGGGTGAAGGCTTTGGATGGGTAAATATTTGTAAAACAATGAGCCTATTTCTAATGCTTTATGGTTGCATACCTGTATAATTTATGACTAAAGTAGTGACCTGATGATTTACAAGATTATACAATAGATAGTCCCAGACTGAATGCAAGACTGTCATTCATTCAAGGGGTTTGTACTGCTGTCATAAACCACAAGTGAGAATTTCATGCCTTATATTCATCATAGCAGATGTCTGATAGCCCTGACAGAAAAGCATTTAGATTACAGTATTTGTATTAAACTAGGGAATATCTCTCACAACGATTCATGTCCCTTGAACATTTTACAGAAAAGTCTACTTTTCCATTCATTGCATAAGTGTACTGAATGAGTGTGCAATGAGTCAATTCTTTTTCAGTGCTCACCAGTACAGGTACTGTATTCCGTAGTAATAAAAGATTATCACCAGTGCAGGTGGTGTGTAAAGGAGAATAAATCAACCTACTGCATTTAGGCCATGAAATAACTCGTGCCGTTCCAAAACACAACAAAACAAAAATTGATGTAAATAGCAAAGACAAATAAAGCAGAGTAGGATTTGTCCCAGATCTCCATCATCAGGAGTCTGACTAACTTCTTGAACTGCTTTGTGGTGTCAAGGAACAAGAACAGATTCTCACTGTGGACTAACACTCATAATAATCACAAAATTAGCAATTATTGGTCTTTATCTAGTAGTGATGATCCTCATTTTGTAGGAAGGCTCATTTCTGTTTCACCTTGGGTGATACAGCTGGAGCTTCCCCAAGGAACTGTATATTTCTTGTAGCTTTCCCACAGTCTGTAAGACCTGCCATAAAGGATCAGACCTAAGATAAATCTAGTCCAGTATCCTGTCTTTGACAGTGGCTAGCACCCAGTGTTTTAGAGGTAGGTAAGAGCATCACAGCAGGCAGATGTGTAGTAATCTGTCCCCCACATTTGGTCTTTAATATTTAATAGTTAGAAACTGTCTTAAACTCTGAAGCATGATGTTTAATATCCCTTCCACAATTTTTTGTCATATTTAATGACGACGACTCTGGATACCCTTGCTAACCATATAAACACCTAATCCCTTCCTGAATCTTGGTAAATTCTTGGTCTCAGTGAGAATGTGCCAGTGTATTCCACAATTTAATTACATATTGTGTGAAAAAGTATTTCCTTTTATCAGTTTTGAATTTCCCACCTTTTAACTTCATTGAATGTCCCCAAGGGAGAAGAGACAGACATTCCCCATCTACCTTCCTGTTCCATACATTATTTTATAGATGTTTATCATGTCCCCTTTTATTCATTTATTTCTAAGGTAAACAATCCCAGCCTCTCTCTCCATATGACAGTTATTCCATGTCTTTGATCATTCTATCACCCTTATTTGAACTCCTTCTAGTATAGCAATATCAATTTTAAGATGAGATGAACAGTATTGCACATAGCATTCCAGATGAGGCCACCACATTGATTTATATAAAGGTGGTAATAATATTCATCATCCCAGTCCTTATGCAACCTAATATCTTGTTAGCTTTTTTGACCACAGCGAGCAGAAGTCTTCATTAAGCTATCTGTAATGACATCCAGGTCCCTTTCCTGAGTTGGAAGAGTTAATTTAGAACCCTGTAAGATGAACTAGTAGTTTTGTTTTGTTTTTCCCTTCCATCATGCATTGCCTTAACCGTCATGTTGCCCATTCACCAAGGTTGTCTAGATCTCTCTGAATCTCTCAGTCCTCTCCTGTCCTAACGTAAATAATTTTTTATCTGCAAATTTTGCTATCTCACAACAACCCCCCACCCCCTTCCACTTTCCTTATAATTAATAAATATATTAAACAACTTTCAGGAACCCCGCTGTTAACCAATTTCTATTATGAAAATTGACCATTACTCCTATTCTTTGTTTTCTATCTCCAAGCCTGTTTTTGATCCATGACAATATTTTGCCTCTCACCTTATGACTGGTTAGCTTCTTGAGTATCTCTTGTGCAGGAACTTGTCAGAGGCCTTTTGGAATCCAAATAAATGTCTACCAGGTCTTATTTATCCACTATTTTATTGGCACATTTGATAATTATGGGAGATTAGTTTTCCTTTTCAGAAGCTATGCTGGTTAGACCCTATCATATTGTGATCCTCCAAGTGTTTTGTTATTCTGTTTTTATTGATCATTTCAACCAGTTTGCCAGGTACAGATGTAAGGCTTATAGTATATAACTAACTGTATCATTCTTAGAGCCTATTGAAAATATAGGTACAACATTTGCTACCGTAATCCCGTTTATTGTTTTTAAAGAGATAGTGTACATTTTTATTAGTTGATCAGCCAGTTCATAGTTAAACTCCAACAGACCTCTTGGATTTACATAATCTGGGTTTTTATATTATAAATTTGCTCTTCTTCTGACATTTCACTCTTCAAGAGTACTCCTCTTTATTATCAGAAAGGAGCAGGTCAGAGTAGGAAGCTCCCCAACATCCTTTGCAGTGAAGACTAAAGTCTATTATGCTGGTGCTCTATCTTTGGTCAGCCAGGTAGAGCGAGCACACACTTTTAAGTGAATATTAATATGTTCAGTGGAATAAGAATAAGTGGGAAGTAATAGGAGCTCTTCCCTAAGATCAAGTGACTGGCCTCTAAGATAATATATAGTCTCAATCATTATGATAGGGGGAATCTGAGAAAAGTGTTAAATCATGTCACTCATGGCTACAAAAAAACCCCCAAAATGCTAAGGTGCATGAATGTCTCTAGTAGCATCTTTCAGAGACAGAAAGAACATCAAATCAGATTGACTCAGCCAAAACTTATTTCCAGAATTTTACTAAACAACTAGGGGAAACATGCATTAATACTCTTACTAATCTTACTTCCACTTCTCTAATCTCATGCACTGTTCTCTGCATGTGGCCACTATACCAGGGAACTCAATTAGTAATTACATTAATCTTATTAAAGACCATTTAACTTTTAACCTAAATTTTTTATTTCAATATTTGATAAATCAGAGAAGTGGAAACAGCAGTGAATATCCTGGGATGGCAATTTGCCCCCTTCCAATGTTTTAAAAAGGTCAGATGTCTAATAATAGGCACAAAAGAGAAAACCACTCCCTGCTTTTATATAGTACACATATCCCTGTGCCTTGTAATGAATTGTAATGCCTTGTAACTGCCCTTTGTAATGAATTAGCAATCATCTCAATGTAATAAAAAGTTTAAAATAAAGGTTTAAGAACACTCTAATAACATCTAAACAGAAGGAAACTGGATTTGCATGTTCTGCTCATGTTCAACATGAATGCTTCCTATTAAGAAATTTGTGTTTTTATTGTGATAAAATGTTAGTACAGGTAACCTGTTAAAATACATTTCATGATTGGGCTCTGAAGGAAAAGTATACTTGTTACAGATAAAATCTCCACTAGAAATAGTGCTCCAATTACATTACACTACAGCTGCAGGATCATTTATCACCTGTAAATTTTAGACTTAAGATGAACATAAGCTGTTTTGCTTTTTTCAATTCCTGTGTGCACCATACTGCCCTATTCCAAGTAAAAAGAACAGGAGTATTTGTGGCACCTTAGAGATTAACAAATTTATTTGAGCATAAGCTTTCGTGGGCTACAGCCCTCTGCCATGTACATTGGACAAACCAGACAGTCTCTACATAAAAGAATAAATGGATACAAATCAGGCGTCAAGAATTATAACATTCAAAAACCAGTTGGAGAACACTTCAGTCTCTCTGGTCACTTGATTACACACCTAAAAGTCATAATATTACAACCAAAAAACTTCAAAAACAGACTCCAGTGAGAAACTGCTAAATTGGAATTAATTTGCAAACTACACACCATTAAATTAGACTTGAATAAAGACTGGGAATGGATGTGTCATTACACAAAGTAAACCTATTTCCCCATGTTTATTCCCCCGCCCCACACTGTTCTTCACATGTTCTTGTCAACTGCTGGAAATGGCCCATCTTGATTATCACTACAAAAGGTTTTTTTTCTCTCTCTCCTGCTGGTAATAGCTCACCTTAACTGAACACTCTCATTATAATGTGTATGATAACACCCATTGTTTCATGTTCTCTGTGTATATAAAATCATCCTACTGTATTTTCCACTGCATGCATCCAATGAAGTGGGCTGTAGCCCATGAAAGCTTATGCTCAAATAAATTTGTTAGTCTCTAAGGTGCCCCAAGTACTCCTGTTCTTTTTGCGGATACAGACTAACATGGCGGCTATTCTGAAACCTGTTCCAAGCAGTCTCTTCTTACCTCTCTAACATTTGTAATACGTCTTTTCTAGATAAGCTATGTAGACAACTGAACATACTTGAATAAATGATTTAATTATGAGATACTGTGTTGTACTCAGGGTCAAATGGACTGTATGCATTTCTGTTTCATGTATTCCATTATCATTCCTTGGGCTTTAGTCAAATATTCAGCACTTTTCATGGGGAGCTAATGAAGTTCCTAATTACCTCAGATAAGATTCAGATTTTGCCAGAGGAGACAGAACTGAAGCTTAATTAAAAAGGCTACTATGTCAATCTTTAGAATGGAGGCATTATCTAGTTAGTGATGTGAATGCTAAAGGAGATATACTGTACACAGTTAAAAAAGGGTTAATTGATATAGCACTAAGGGACTCTACCACTCCTGGAGTCACAGAATGGGGTTCCCTCACCCTGGATTCTCACTGCAAACAATCCTTATGTATTCCAGTTGCAAGTTCAACACTAGGTGTTTTATTTACAATGTGCTTTATAAATATTTGTTCCCCACAGCATAACTAGGTATTTCCCCCAAATCTTTACCTATTACAAACATGCAGAACAGAACAGAAAAGATCACTCCTCTGTGAGATCCTGGGCTTCCCTAAGGCCCTGCTTACACTGGCAAATTTCTGCGCAGTACAGCAGCTTTCTGTGCTGTAACTCCTGAGGTGTACACACTGCCAAGCCACTTAGTGTGCAGAAACTGTGCAGTTGTGTGCTCTAAAAAAACACCCAGTCAAAAGGCGTAGAGCTTTCTGCACCAGGGCTACAGTGTTGCAATGCCAGCATAGACACCGTGGTGATTACAGTGCTGTGTTTCACCTCTGGGAAGTGTCCCACAAAGCCTGCTCTCACCTCTCTGGTCATTGGTTTGAACTCTACTGCCCTACCCTCAGGTAACCAACCATCATCCCCATCCTGTACATTCCTTTGCAAATTTGAAAGTCCCCTTCCTGTTTGCTCAGTGATGCGTGCAGTGGTCTCAATGCATCTTTCCATGTGACCATGCCTGCTCCACACACCAGGCGATCCCCAGAGTGGAGCAATGCCAAACTGCTGGACCTCATCAGCATTTGGGGAGAGAAGGCTGTGCAGTCCCAGCTCTGCTCTAGCTGTAGGAATTATGATACCTACAGACAGATTTCATGATGCATAATAGAAAGAGGCCATGACCTGGACACATTGCAGTGTAGGTTAACAGTGAAGGAGCTGTGGAACGCCTACCACATGGTGCGGGAGGCAAACTGCCACTGTGGTGCTGCGCCCACTAGCTGCTGGTTCTACAAAGAGCTGGACGCGATACTTGGCGGCGACCCCACTTCCACTGTGAAGGCCCCTGTGGATACTTCATTAGCTGGCATGCCAGTAGAGAGTGGATCGAGCCAGGAAGAGAAAATCTTGGATGAAGAGGGGCAAGGGGACTCAGAGGCAGAGGATGACTCAGAGGCCAGCGATGCATGCAGTCAGGAGCTCTTTTCTACCCCAGAAGAGCCTAGCCAGTCAAAGCTTGGCAAAGTACAAACAGGAGAGGAGGCTCCTGGTAAGTGGATCTGATTTTGGGAATTGCTGAAGCGAGTTGTTGAGGGCAGGAGGGTTGGAGAAAGCAGGCTGAGTGGCAGAACAGGTTGTTGGTAGACTCCCTCACTTCATGAGACTCTCCCTCAGAGATCTCCAGGAAACTCTAAAGAAGATACTAGGCAATCTGCTGCCTAAGGTTCTCGGCAGAGCTGCTTTGTTTCTTGTCCCATTAACGGTAATTTTCCCTTACCACTTTGCCATTAAGGGTGGTGGGGGAGAGCACCACTGCTGCACACAGGCGAGCCGCATAGGGGCCAGGGCGGAAGCTGCAGGTTTGGAGAAGACCCTCCCTTGATTCCCTGCTCGCCCTCAGCAACGAGATATCTTCCATAATGATCACCTCCTGTGGAAAGTATGAGGACAGGAATGATTATCAGGCCCCCGCTACACTGCCGGCTCTACCCAAGAGCCACATGCCCAGTGTACAAGAGGGTCCGGGAAGAGTGATTTACCCTGGTCCTGCGGCTACTCACCATTTTGGGGGTCTTGTGGCTCATGTGTGCTTGCCTGGGATCAACCAGTTAGTGACAGGTGAGTGAGTACTGTGTTTTAAAGCACTGAATCAGTGTTGTCTGTGTTGCAAACAATATTGCTTCTGTAAAATGTTGCATTTAAACTTCACAGAGATTACCTTGGGAGCCCAGCCTCCCTCTTTGTCATCAGCGGCAGAAAGGCTGCGCAGAATTAGAAAGCGGCCAAGGACAACTAAGGAGGACTTTCTCCTTGAGGTTATGATGCACTCCAGCACTGTGGACTCCCACTACCCACTGCACTCAACACCCATCCCTCTTCAGTTTGGACCCGCTGAAGTACAGCACCCTCTGCATCGTACTCCAAAGGAGAAGGTTGGGTATGATCTCTGGACACACACAAATCTGAAGCCATCTCGGGATACCTCCTCCTCTTGAGACCTTCCCTTCCGCCATCCCCCAACCCCCTCCCTGATGATGAATGTGTTTGACTGTCTCCTCCAGATGTTGTGTTTTAAAAAAAGAATTGTGTTTGTTTGAAAGCAATCTTTATTCTATTAAGTGAAAGAAAAAAGAGCACTACAAAGCAACATACAATTATGTTAAGGCCCCTTCTTGCATCATGTGCACCAATCACCTCCTAATATTATAAGCACTGCACTCCCGAGCATAGCAACAAATATTAGTGGCTTTCAGCTTCAAATTGCTGCCTCAAGGCATCCCTGTTCCTTATGGCCCTGTGCTGCGCCCCTCTAATAGCTCTGGTCTCTGGCTGTTCAAACTCAGCCTCCAGCCACTGAGCCTCTGCAGTCCAGCCCTGAGTGAAGCTTTCACCCGTCCCTTCACAAATATTATGGAGTGTACAGTCAGTGGCTATAAGCATAGGAATATTGTCATCGGTCATGTCTAACTTCCCATACAGGCATCACCAGCGGGCTTTTAAACCACCAAATGCACACTCAACAGTCATTGTGCACTTGCTCAGCCTGTTGTTGAACCACTCCTTGCTGCTGTCAAGTTGCCCCATGTATGGCTTCATGGGGTAGGCGAGGCCTCCCAAGATCACAATGGGCATTTCGACTTCCCCAACGGTGATCTTCTGGTCCGGGAAGAAAGTCCCTGTTTGCAGCTCCTTGAACAAGCCAGTGTTCTGAAAGATGCGTGTGTCATGCACCTTTCCAGACCAGCCTGTGTTAATGTCTGTGAAACACCCACAGTGATCCACAAGTGCCTGGAGAATCACTGAGAAATACTCCTTGCGAATAATGTACTCTGTGACTATGTTGTCTGGTGCCAGAATCTGAATGTGTGTGCCAGCTATCGCCCCTCCGCAGTTAGGGAAGCCCATGAGTACAAAGCCATCCAAAATGTCATGCACGTTGCCCAGAGTCATGGTCTTTTGGACCAGGATGTGATTAATGGTCCAGCACACTTCCATCAACACAACTCCAACGGTCGACTTTCCCACTCCTAACTGGTTAGCTACAGATCGTTAGCAGTCTGGAGTAGCCAGCTTCCACAGTGCAATCGTCACGCACTTCTCCAGCGACAGGGACATTCTCATTCTCATGTCCTTGTGCCACAGGGCTGGGTCAAGCTCATCATGAATGTGGCTTTCCTCATGTGAAAGTTCTGCAGCCACTGCTCATCATCCCAGATGTGATCCCACCACTCAGTGCTTGTTTCCTGAGCCCAAAAGCTGCGTTCCACTATGGTCAGCACCTCCGTGAATGCCACAAGCAATCTTGTGTCGTAGCTACTACGTGTGGCAAGATCAATGTCGCACTCCTCTTGCCTTTGAGTTTAAAGAATAACTCCACTGCCACTCGTGACGTGTTGGTCAGAGCAAGCAGCATACTGGTCCACAGTTCGGGATCCATTCCTGCAGCCTGAAAGAGGCATTGCACGCAGTACACAAACCATTGAAAGATGGCGCCAAATGTGGACGGAAGCACAAGGATTGCTGGGATGCAAAGCAATGCATTATGAGGCATTGGAATTGGACACAGGATGCCCTGCAACCCCCTCCACCGTCCCACAAATCTTAGCAACAAAAGAGAAAAGGTGCTCTGTGGGATAGCTGCCCACAGTGCACTACTTTGAATAGCGCTGCAAGTGCCACAAGTGTGGACACACTTATTGCGCAGTGTGAACACACAACAGCAGTTTTCCTTCTGCGCTCTCTGACTGGCGCTGTAACTGCCGGTGCTGTAACTTTGCCAGTGTAGACGTACCTTAACCCTTCCTTCCAGCTTTCTTTACTCCCTCCTGTCTCACTCTGCCTCTCTTTCAACTGTTTCCAGTTGATGAGTAGAATCATCCAATTAATTAGCTGATCACTTAGTACTTAAACTATTACCTCATCAATTTACCCCAGGTGGGGATTCTTCCAAAGGGCACATAGTGGTGAGTCAGTTTTAGGCTACTCACACTCTGTAACAATTACCTAGATTAGAAAGACAAACAGGGTTAGGTAACGTCTTTTACTGGACCAACTTCTGTTGGTGTGAGAAACAAGCTTTCAAGCTTCCACATAATTATGTAAATTGAAACATATGAAAAAGCTTCCTATTTAAGGGCCTCATCCTTCTCCAATTAAAACAAATGGGAGTCTTTCAAGTAATTTCAATGGTCTTTGGCTTGGGCCCTAAGTGCATCTGGGTTCTTAAGAAAAGTATCTAATGTAAATTCCTGGAACAATAAAAAGATTATTGGAACAATCGCAAGGACATGCTGCTATTCCTATATTGTGCTCTTACTCCACTATAATCAAATAGCATTTGACTTGGCAGAACAAGTCAAGATTGGATGTCCTTTCTAAAAGATAGATTCTATATCAATCAACCTGGTTTCACTGAATTAGTGGGTGATGTGGCCTATGTTATGAAGGAGGTCAGACTAAGTGATAATGATTCTGGCCTTAAAATCTATGAATATCTATAAGAGGCTGTGAGATGCCACTCCTATGCCAAGAACATGTAGATAACACTAACTATATGTTTCCTCACCACCAATCTGTTTTCTGAACAAGATGTCTCAATGCCTAGAAAAAATCAGTGGATCGACAAAGAGAACTTAGCACATACTCAGTCCAGAAAAGTCAGAAGTGACGATGGTACAAAGGGGGATATTCTTCAAGAAATTTGACAATACTCTAACAACAGACCATACACCATGAAAGATGGAAGAACGTAGTGGCCATACTGGAGTCCTCACTATACTTTTCAGAGTAGCAGCCATGTTAGTTGTATTCGCAAAAAGAAAAGGAGTACTTGTGGCACCTGAGAGACTAACAAATTTATTTGAGCATAAGCTTTTGTGAGCTACAGCTCACTTCATCAGATGCATTCAGTGGAAAATACAGTGGGGAGATTTATATACATAGAGAACATGAAACAATGGGTGTTACCATACACACTCTAACGAGAGTGATCACTTCAGGTGAGCTATTACTAGCAGGAGAGTGGGGGGCGGCGGGGAGAACCTTTTGTAGTGATAATCAAGGTGGGCCATTTCCAGCAGTTGACAAGAAAATCTGAGGAACAGTGGGGGGTGGGGGGAAATAAACATGGGGAAATAGTTTTACTTTGTGTAATGACCCATCCACTCCCAATCTTTTTTTAAACCTAAGTTAATTGTATCCAGTTTGCAAATTAATTCCAATTCAGCAGTCTCTCCTTGGAGTCTGTTTTTGAAGTTTTTTTGTTGAAGAATTGCAACTTTTAGGTCTGTGATCGAGTGACCAAACAGATTGAAGTGTTCTCCGACTGGTTTTTGAATGTTATAATTCTTGACATCTGATTTGCGTCCATTTATTCTTTTATGTAGAGACTGTCCAGTTTGACCAATGTACATGGGAGAGGGGCATTGCTGGAACATGATGGCATATATCACATTGGTAGATGCGCAGGTGAACGAGCCTCTGATAGTGTGGCTGATGTGATTAGGCCCTATGATGGTGTCCCCTGAATAGATAAGTGGACGCAGTTGGCAACGGGCTTTGTTGCAAGGATAGGTTCCTGGGTTAGTGGTTCTGTTGTGTGGTGTGTGGTTGCTGGTGAGTATTTGCTTCTGGTTGGGGGCCTGTCTGTAAGCAAGGACTGACCTGTCTTCCAAGATCTGTGAGAGTGATGAGTCATCCTTCAGGATAGGTTGTAGATCCTTGATGGTGCATTGGAGAGGTTTTAGTTGGGGGCTGAAGGTGATGGCTAGTGGCGTTCTGTTATTTTCTTTGTTGGGCCTGTCCTGTAGTAGGTGACTTCTGGGTCCTCCTCTGGCTCTGTCAATCTGTTTCTTCACTTCAGCAGGTGGGTACTGTAGTTGTAAGAATACTTGATAGAGATCTTGTGTTTGTCTCTGTCTGAGGGGTTGGAGCAAATGCAGTTGTATCGTAGAGCTTGGCTGTAGACAATGGATAGTGTGGTGTGGTCTGGATGAAAGCTGGAGGCATGTAGGTAGGAATAGCGGTCAGTAGGTTTCTGGTATAGGGTGGTGTTTATGTGACCATCGCTTATTAGCACGGTAATGTCAACCTCAGCCTGGACCAGTCCACACAAGAGATCCACTTCCTGGACACTGTATTTTCCACTAAATGCATCCGATGAAGTGAGCTGTAGCTCACGAAAGCTTATGCTCAAATAAATTTGTTAGACTCTAAGGTGCCAAAAGTACTCCTTTTCTTCTCACTATGCTTGTACACAGATGGTTACAATTGTGTGGATTGCCTTCTATATTAAGATGGCTAGGAAAGCTCACCTTTTTTTCTCTAAGGACCCAGCCACTTTTATCATTGTACCAGAGACTCTATATAACTGGTATAGAAGCTGTTGCTTGTGTGGAATGCACAGCCAATCACCAAAGCAATTAAGCTGTCTGGAGCCTGGACTGCCTTTTTGTCCTATATTTGTATCTTTTTATCATATATTTGTACAATGCCTAGCACAATGGGTCCTAGTCCATAACCGGGGCTCCTAAGTGCTATGGTAGTAAAATAAAATACTAGAAACTGAAGTGTTGGGTGCCTGTAGGAGCCAGCTTGGAGAGACTATATGAACAGACAAAATGAGGCTACCAAGTGTCTACACTGGAGCCTCTGTGGCAAGTATGCATTTAAAAGAACCATGCAGTATTACAACCACCAAATTGAAAGCATGCTTGAGGAGGTTAAGATTCTATGGCATCTGGCAATTGACACATTGCAGGCAAATGGGACAAATAGTTGTAGAAAAGACAAACACCATCATATGAATTGAGGTGCCATATCAGCAGACAGAAACATAAAAATGAAAAAAGAAGAGAAGATAGTGAAGTATGAAAGTGAAACTATTATGAAAACTAGAACAAAGATGATCCCAGTGATTATTGGAACACTTGATGTGAACCTTAAGGGTATGAATGAGATCTTAAGAACACAACAGGAGTGCAAGATGTCACAATTGGTGACCTCCAGAAGACAGCGCACTCAGGCAGAGCAAGAATTTTAAGGAAAGTCAAAGGAAAACAAGTGCATTCGAACAACTAAAATGCTGGAATTCTGCAGAGGTTTAAACAAAATACCTGAGTACCCAAACCTACAGAGTTGATTTGTGGTCAGGATTTATTGGTGATAAATGTTAAACAGTAGCTTTTCCCTTTTTATGCTTAAATATCTTGTATGTTATTAAGAGTATTTGTTTAAAACAAAACAAAATATCCCTATCAGTAATACTGAGAAATAATAATAATAATAAGATGCTAATGATGATGATTGATGATGATGAAAGCACAACACACTACTTTTCCATGAATTCCAGTGTCTCCTAATTTATTTCCTGACTGAATTCAAAATCTTAGTCTTGGTCTTAATGCAAAAAATCTTCAATGAATTGATATCATGAATATCTTAAATAGATTTGTGTCCAACAGGGACAATGCAGCTGAAGACACACAGAATATGACTCTTAGGGTACCTGCAATAAAAAACCTGTGGCACCAAATCTCAGAGCCTGGGTCAGCTGACTCGGGTTAGCGGTGTTCAGGCTGCAGGGCTAAAAACAACAGTATAGATATTTGGGCTCAGACTAGAGCCCACCCTCTGAGACCCATTCCCCTTGAGGGGGTGTCAGAGCCCAAACATCTACACTGCTATTTTATAGGTTTCAGAGTAGCAGCCGTGTTAGTCTGTATTCACAAAAAGAAAAGGAGTACTTGTGGCACCTTAGAGACTAACAAATTTATTAGAGCATAAGCTTTCGTGAGCTACAGCTCACATAGGCCCACACCCTGAGCCCTGCGAGCCTAAGTCAGCTGACCCAGACCAGCTGTGACCAGGTCCTTGGATCTTTTATTGCAGTGGAGACAAACCCTTAGGTACTGGGGACTGAGTGTTGTGCAGCAAGTGACACCAACTTTGGAACTGTGTGCCAGTAGAGTTTAGACTAGAGTCATAATAAAAGCCCATATTTTTGATAAAAGCTTGTCCCAGCAATGTCTACCCTCACACATATGTACATTGAAACCATGGTAGCGGAAGATGAAGTTAGTTAATGGCCACTCCTGAGGGGTTTATTTCAAAAACAATGTAGGCCCACTCCCAGAGATTACAGCCTTGTAGGCATTTCTTCTGAGAACCAGCATTCTCTTTGGAGGATGTCAGTGATTGGAATCAAGACAGATATGCCTAGCAGTTGGAGCAGGAGTCAGGCCTCATGGTTAGCACAAGAGTTGATAGCCAGGAATCCGAACCCAGGGTCAGAACCAAAGTTGGGAGCAAAATGGAAGAGCCAAGGGTCAGAGTTGAAGTCAGGTGGTGTATCCAATCAGGGAGCCCACTACCAATCAGCTTTTTACATAATTTTATCAGTGCTTAGATACCAAGGTAAAGGGCCCTTTAATACATTAAAATACATTAAATTTAGATTAGCTGATCCCATCCAAACATAAGAGGTTGAACTTTTATGAATCTATCATCTTTTATTTTGGTATATTCACATTGATCTAAGGGAGTCTCTGCAATTCCTCACTTATTCCTTAAACCCTATTAAATGAGATTAACATATAAACCCCTAACGAAAGCCCTCCTCTTTGCCCCCCCCCTTACTCTCTTCCCATTCTCTACAAGGGGGAAGTCAGCTTACCCCTCCTTTCCCTTTAAACAGGAATGACATTTGGCGGAATGATAGGATGTAAATTGCAGCCACTTGAAAGAATGTGGGGCCTTATCTGGTGCTTGTATCTAATAACATATCCTCTTCTTACTGAAATTAAGGAGATTTTCAACCTTAGGAAAAGCTAAATGTTTCCCATTTTACTGGTGTCTGAAATATCTAGTTTTAAAATAATAGCTCAAAAAATCTTCTTTTTCATTACAGAGTAGTATTTTTCAAAGCAAGAAAGTAAATAAAAATGTCCTTTTCATTAGGAAAAAGCTGACAACTTTAAAGGCATCTAATTAATCCCAGGTTACTCTTGTAAATGGAATGTTTCCACCTCAATGGGTTTTAGCTAGTAAAATGTTTAAAATAAATAAATAGTCCCCTGTGTAAAATTTCAGAGCTCAGTACCATTGAGAGAGCTCTCATTAACAGCTGAACAACAAACAGCTGAACACCTCTGATTAGGAGTCATTTCTCTTGCTTACAATCTATATGTTCATTTGACAGAAGTATTAAAAATTCAGTTCTAACTGTTTTTCCACTTACGTTTCAGAGAGATTAAAAACATGTTGAGGATCTCCATTTTGGATGAGGTATCTTATCAGGTCACCCTCTCGATCAGTGGCCTTCAGAAAAACAATCAAAATAATATGTTATAGTCATAGATGATAAAAAAACTGGTTAGTGCTGTTCAATCTATACGCTGTAAAATTAACCTTCAAAATCAACCCATTGAAGTATTAAGAATCTTTTCAAGAGGAATCAGTGCTCACTGTTTCCATTTTATCAGCTATGGCTGTATGTGCGGTATTTACTATGCAGTTGCATCACATCAATATTCTGAACACATACCAAAATATTTTATTTTAAATATACACTTTCAAATTACCACCACCAGTATGAACAAGTAGCACATGAAATGTCTGATGTATTCAAGTACTTATGTTTTCTATTATTTTTAAGGGCTGTGCAATATATTCTGATTGGACCAAATCCTGACATATCCTTGACAACCCTCAGGGCAGGACCTTTCCCCTATTCTTCTCATCCGGATACTTTACTTTCTGACTGTTTTGTTTGCCATCTTTCTCAATTGTTTTGCTGATGTTCCTGTTACTGACGCTCACTCCTGAATCACAACCCCTCTGACTTTTCTTTCAGGTTCCTGGGGCCTCCCGGAAGATCAGGATGAGAAGCAGGTTCTTTGCCTGTGTTGCTGACTGCTTCTTCAACCTTAGTTCTGGTGGATCCACTTCATTCTCTTTCACTTCATTTGGTGTTCCCAGAGGTCTATCCTTTGTCTCTTCTACACTCATCTCCATGTCTAGAGCTGGACAATAAAATTTCATTTTTTAAACAAAAATGGGAAAAAATTATTTGACAAAAATTGTTGTGGAAAACCCCACATTTTTAAGACGCTCTAATATTCAATTCATTTCCATGGTCTCTAACATCATTTTTATATTGATGAGTCTTAAATCTCTCTCTATACACATCTTTCCCTCTGTCTGGGATCACATCTCTTAACTGTCACTGTTCTTCTGTTACTTTTCAGAACCCTTTTTATTTCCCTCTCACTTTTTCCATCATAGTTGACAAATTCACTATTCTGATTGTCAATCAAATTTGCAACATTGGCAGCTTCTTTTCTTCTCTTCTTGAATCCAGACTCACAAAACAAAGCAAAACAAAGACACTCCCCAATAACTTGGAAATGCATTTATCACTGATTTGGTAGGTTCATATGTGCTTCATTAAAATGCATAGGTAATAGCAAAATAAATTATGTATGATCTTAATCAATTAAATTCAAATAAGTACATCATGTAAAAACACAAAGAAAACTGAAGACTCACAACCAAATAAAAATCATCTCTCTCTAAATTTGGATCAGCTGATTAAATAAAATTGTATTTTGACACCTGTATATTTCAAGATCAACTAAATGCACCCATTTTGCCACCCCTAGAGAATTACTGCCTGCTTTGTAAAGCACACCTCAGTAACATGGTAATTGCTCTATTCCTGTTTATCGAAATATCAAGAAAATGAGAACATTTGCATACTTAAGCTTTAATCAACAATGGCTGGCAGAATGTGAAGTAATAAACAGCTTCTAGGCATGCAATAAACACAGTCTTATTTACCAAATAACACAGTGGGGATTATTTATTGCTACATTACTTAAGGTAATCTTGATTGTTGCTATTAAAATACCAGTTGTAATCAACTGGGTACATTTTAAAATATGTGGAATTAGCATACAAAAATAAATTGGACCTTCCTTCATCTGTGTGTTAATAGAAGGAACTGACAAATTAGAATTTCCAATAAATTGGAATTTTTAAGTGTATGTAGCTATTGAGTATATCTGAAATGTCGAGGATTACTTATTACGGGTTGAAATACATTGCAAGGCTTTAGGAGTCACATAGTTCAGGAAAAAATTAAGAACTCATTCTCAAAAGAAGCTGGTCTTTCCTGGCTATAGTCATCATACTCTTCTGTCAAAAATCAACAAAAGTGAATTAAATGAACAAGGATTTAAAATGACTTTTTTTGTTTCCAATATTTCTCACTTCCATCCTACCAAACAAAACAAAGTCTCAATCCTACAAACAATTATGCATGTGCTTAACCTTTAAAGGTCACAAAGCAGTCTCCTTGATCTCAATGGAAATGACACATGTTCAAGACAAACAGACTTCAGACAAATTTTATTAGATATACTTGTGATTTAACAATTAAATATTTTGCTTAAATATTGCAATATTTTATTTGAATTCAATATATAAAATAATATATTATACATATGCCATACTGTGTGGCAGGATATACAATACAACGTTATAATTTGAATGTATATTATAATAAGGTGGGTTTTTTTTTACTTTTCAAAGCACTGTTCTTTAATAATTGGAATGTTTTATGCTCTTTTCAAAATATTCTTAATGATAATATCTGGGGATCTCTGGTACGTAATAAGAAAGTGGCGATGGCTAGCTACCCCACCTAAATGCTCCCCTACATAGCTGACCAGGTCAGTGAGAAGGGATTCAAGGACCATGACTCTTTCATGTCCCTTTTGACATGGCTAATAACACCCCATCTCCACAAATGTAATTTAGGCCTGACATGTTTTCCTAAAGACAATTTTAACTAGATTAAATAAAGACTTGTTTTAAATTTCTGAGTACAAAACCTGATATTACAATGCAACATTTACAAGCAAATATTGAAAATTAATTTGGAAACTTTGGGAAAAGTGCAATGCTCATTTCAACACTTTATTACTTTCCCAAAACTGTGTTTGCATTATCCAATATCCTAAAACTAACTAAGTCTTTGCTACCTAAAAGATAACTTGAGTCTCAAGGATTGCATATTCGAGCAGTAGAGCAGCTGCCAGTTTAATGCCTATTCCTGATTCAGCCTGCTGCTGGCTCCCTTATTTTAATGTTTTCAGAGACAACTAGCTTATGATTGGCTATGAAAATTATCGAGAAGAGTTGGGCTGTGTAATTCTAAAACTTACTACAGGCAGTAAAAATTTGCCAAAAGATAACTTTCAGTGTTGGGCTAAATTATTTGTCCTCTCTCAGTGTGGGTGTCTGTGTTTGTTTAACCACCTCTAATTATGCTAATCTTTTGTCAGTGGTTCAGCACACTGTTTAACAGAAAGTTTCCCCATGCATGTGCATTAATCAGACTCAGTAAAAATTCCTCTATTTCCTTTTGGTTTAGATAATTTATTTTCAGTAAACTTACTGAAAATGGAAAACATACAGAGCTATATCCTCTGATGACTATCGTAGCTCCGGCACTGACTTCATTGATTAGCTTCACTCACTGGAGTTCTATTGAATTATGCTATTTATACCAGCTGATGATCTAGTCCACTGTCTCTGATTCTATTCCTTTGATTATCTGCATTCTGCTGAGGTAACCAGACTATGGTATGAGACTGGTACTTCACTACAGACTGAGTTCTTGGGTCCAAATTGTCTGAGCAATGCTAGTAGGACTGTCAATTAATTGCAGTTAAGGCAATTAACGCAAAACAAATTAACTTGATTAAAATAATAGTTATGATTAATCACAGATTTCATCACACTTTAAATTAAATATCCTCTGATGACTATCGTAGCTCCGGCAGTGACTTCATTGATTAGCTTCACTCACTGGAGTTCTATTGAATTATGCTATTTATACCAGCTGATGATCTAGTCCACTGTCTCTGATTCTATTCCTTTGATTATCTGCATTCTGCTGAGGTAACCAGACTATGGTATGAGACTGGTACTTCACTACAGACTGAGTTCTTGGGTCCAAATTGTCTGAGCAATGCTAGTAGGACTGTCAATTAATTGCAGTTAAGGCAATTAACGCAAAACAAATTAACTTGATTAAAATAATAGTTATGATTAATCACAGATTTCATCACACTTTAAATAGAATAACAATTAAAATGTATTATAAATATTTTTGAATGTTTTTTTTACATTTTCAAATATATTGATTTCTATTACAACTCAGTATTTTTCAATTCACCTCATACAAGTCCGCTCAGTCCTACTTCTTTTTCAGCCAATTAGTAAGGCAAAAAAGTTTGTTTACATTTACGGGAGATAATGCTGCCCACTTTTTATTTACGTCACCTGAAAGTAAGAACAGCTGTTCACATGGCATTGCTGTAGTCGGGGTTGCAAGGTATATACAAGTCAGATATGAAAACATTCTTATGCCCCTTCACGGTTCGACTTGTAGGTACTTAAATTTTACTTTGTTTTGTTTTTGAGTGCAATTATGTAAAATATTAATAATTCTACATTTGAAAGTTGCACTTTCATGATAAAGAGATTGTACTACAGTACTTGTATGAAAATGAGCACTGTATGTTTTGTATTTTGTGTTGTAATTGAAATAATATATTTAAAAAAGTAGAAAAAACATCAAAAATATTTATAATAAATTTAAATTGGTATTCTATTGTTGTTTAACAGTGTGATTAAAACTGCAATTAATCATAACAATTTTTTAATCTCATGATTAATTGCAATTTTTTTAATAGTCTGACAGCCCTAAATGACAACAGTTAGCACAAACTCCATTTGGGGTAAATACATTCAGGCTAGGTTTTTTAAATGAGCTTAAGAGAATTAGTTGCCTCAACCCAATTGGGATACGGATGCATCTCTCTTTTAGGCTCCTTTTAAAACTCCAGCCCAGATTTACTGAAAAACTCATGGTTTGGTGCTGCATTTATTACAAAGGCTTGATTCTACAATAGCATAAAAATAGCAAACTGAGTAGAGAACCAGGCTCAAAGTGAGTATATAATAGCGATTTCACATACTGTATTCTATTTACACACAATATATCGCTACATCCACACTGTGAGTTAGAGGTGTGATTCCCAGCTCACATACACATACGCATGCCCACTGGGTTGAGGCGGGTTTGCACTCAGCACAGCTAAGCCATGCTGCTGCTTCCTCTGCTCGTGCTGCTTGTGGC
Source organism: Dermochelys coriacea (assembly GCF_009764565.3). Lineage (NCBI taxonomy): Eukaryota > Metazoa > Chordata > Testudines > Dermochelyidae > Dermochelys > Dermochelys coriacea. Next base: position 89,216,380 of record NC_050074.1, on the reverse strand, counting down.
TACACGACTATTTCCATTTGCGCTAGGTGTCACTGAGGTAGCATATGTACACAAGCTGGGAATCACACTCATAGCTCATCGCGTAGCCATAGCCTATATGTAGTGATACAACCATGTAACAACTTTTGAAGTCCTGTAAGAAACTTCAGGACCACATGAAATTGCATTTTACATATATCTTGGACCACCTCAGCTGCACCCTGCCCACTAATCCATCTACTCCATTCCTAACTTCTGAGCACCTTCAAATAGCAGAAATTTAAAACATACACACACACACGGTTCCTTCTTCCTTCCCTAAATGTGGAATTATCTCCCAAAGTCACATGCCTCGGAGGTAAAGCCCTTTTCCACTGACAGGTTCAGTGGTCCAATACCATGACTACTCAGGATCAGAAATAGGAATTTTAAACCACTAGAAAGAGAAAAGATTTTCAGCTTTCTATCTGGAAAAGCCTGTTGATTCTGGCCATAGTATGTCCTGAGTTATTGGACATCAGAGGATCTAACTGGGACATTGGACATTTTCCCTCTGGGTCACTGGCTCAAATCAAGCTCCCGTCAGCAGTGACTGAAAGTAATTACACAAGTGAATAGTCATAATACATGTGAAACAATGAGCTGTTAGTGTCAGTGAACTTCATAGCAGGCAGATTCAATAAACACAACTAGCCTCCTTTTTGGCAGTATCAGCAGATAGGCTAAAGAATCAATGGACACAGAAACTGAATTGTTCTCTCACTTTTAGAAGTGTTGATACTAGTGAATCATTATAGGAAAGTTTGCATAACCACTGCACCCACTGTAACTGCCTGGTGGATAAATACAAGCCCTTCAATATCCAGGACTTTCATGCTGACAACCTACACAATTATTAAATTCAATGAAAAGTTTAAATATCCTCTATTATTCTTTATCACACTTCTGAGCAGAAGACTGGTTAAAAGCTATGCATGAATATATTTTGGTATGATGGAAATCTGAAATGTTACAAAATGTCAAGTCAGCATTTTCTTATGCACTATATCTTTGTTACAGAATAGATTTTAATCCACACAGACTCTCTTTCACCTCTACAAGAGGAGGACAGGACCCTGAGTGTCACACATATAAGCTGAAGTAGCTGTGTAAAGGCTTACACTGAAGTATTCTGTACCTGCAGGTTTAACAAAATGGCACCAATTCTCATGGCCTCACTGATTTCAAGACTGTACATCTGCTGGGGAAAACGGGGAGGGCTCTGATTGTTTGGAGGAAGTACCTCAATGTAAACAGTAGTGATGGAGCTCCTGCAACGACAGAAAAAGAACCAAATCCAGGTCAAAATCAATTTAAAACAGAATGGCAATGTAACCTACAATTTCTGTATCTATGGACTGTCCTCCCTAATCCTGTAGGTCACATAACCTCTCTCTCCTGTTTAAAATCCTTCTTCAAGTCACATCTCTTCCTGCATTGTCTCAGAAATGACCCAGAGTCCCATCTCAACCTATCAAAATCTTAAATATTTTTAAAAGGAACTAACTTGGTGTGTGCTTTGCAAAAAGGAGCCCCCAAACTCCTGAGCTGTATTATATCTTTTCTGACACAGTGTCAAATTGTGATACACTAATGCATGCTCCCCCATTGGGGGAAATCCTTGACTGATGAAAGCCAGCTATGTTTCTTCGGGGATAGAAGACGGGGATGGTTAAAGAGGGGACAGGGCTGGAACACACAGCACTCTAGGTTATGCTCCTCTAAATTAACATTGTGTGCCAAAATAGCTCACAGCGACTCCAGGATAGAGAGAATGGGAAAACTGTCTTAGAGGCACCTTTCTCTTACATCTCAGTGCAACTGAAGATCTATACTACACACTTTACTATACTACCAACATCTGCAATATCTCCAGAACCATAAAGCAGTGCCTCGTTATCTGGAAACATGTCACCTAGTAAGCAATCATTATACAGCAGGTTATTATTATTTAGTTTTTGTATTACCTAGGAGCCCCAGTCATGGACCAGTATCACATTTTCCTCTGCATAAACTAATTGACAGTCTTTAAATCTCCCATTTTCTTTAGGGCTGAATTAAAAGAAGTCATGATTTGACAAACAAATATGTCCAAAACTGCTGGGAAGAAATCTGAACATGTACGTTTTCCAGAGGATATAAAATATGAATAGTTAAAAAATCTACTAAAAGGTACACAGGGATATGAATTTGAAATCACTTTGTGTCAACTGAAGAGAATACCAAGTTAAATACCATAAAATACATGTCACTAATCAATACTTTGGTTAATTAATTGTACAGGATTCTGATATAGTACATGCTTGTTCTTGCTATATTAGAGACACTAATTTATTTTTAGGTGTAAAGTTAGAACATGTTAATGTTGATAAAAATGAGGGACAAACATTGCTTATATCATGCCAGACATTAGTGAAATGTTCCACACTTTCCCTGCATAGCTCTCCCAATGCACATCATCCTTCAGTACCTGAGCAGTCACTATCCACACTGTGGGCATGACTACACTTGCAGATGTAGAGCGCTGAGAGTTAAACCAGCCCTCGCAGAGCACAGTAGGGAAAGCGCTGCAGTGTGTCCAAGCGCACTGGCGTGGCCACATTAGCAGCTCTTGCAATGCCACAGAAAGCAGTGCATTGTGGTAGCTATCCCCAGATGCAAATGGCTGCAACTTGCTTTTCAAAAATGGGAGAGAGGTGGTGGAGTGTGACAGAGAATGTGTTGTATGTATGTGGGGGGAGAGAGTGGGTTTTTGGGGGGCTGCGAGCATTTCAGCATGCTGTCTTGTAAGTTCAGACAGCAGCAGATCCTCCTCCCCCGACCTCTCTCTCACACACTCACAGCAAGCAACATTTCATAATAATGGTTGCTTTGTCCTGGAGCAGATAAATATCCAGATGTCAGAAACGAAGCTTTGAAAGGGCATATCTGCATTCCTACAGGTGATTCCAAAACAATGACAAGAGTGGCCATTTGACTTCAGGAGATTATGGGACATTTCCAGAGGCCAATCAGAGCACAGTAAGGCAACACCTTGTTCACACTGACGCTGGGGCATTTCAGCCGAGGCGCACCAAGTGTTATGCTTCTTGTGGAGGTGGATTACCAGGAGCGCTCCAGCTGCAGAGTTCAGGAGCTCTAAGTGCCTTGCCAGTGTGGATGGGTTGTGAGTTAGGACACCTTGGACTGCTTTAATGTGCTCTAACTTGGAAGTATAGCCAAGTGTGATTGTTTAGCAACATGGAAAAATGTTCTCTAGGGAGTAGCTGCCAATAACCTAAAGAGATGAAACTCTAGTGATTTAAGTGTAATAGTCTGAAAACAAAGCAGATTAAGCATCAATCATAATTTAAAGACAAGTACAAAATCTCCATTAGAGTGCATGGTATATACCTACAACCCATAAATCACTGAGTGGTTACAGTCTATCATCTCTATGAATGTTTCAGAAGCTCTAATCTGCAGATTATTGACACAATGGATATAAATGCTCTCCACTTGTAGCCATTTCGTTTATAAGACTACATATAGACCATATAAACTGTTGGGAGAAAGGTATTATAGTATATAAAGTGAAAAGATACACACCTGAAACTCTCCCACACTTTAAACATGATGGATGTACTATACGCTACATGGAAAGATGAAAATGTGATTTTTTTTGTACTGGGAAATGACTTCAGAACAGAGATCAGAACTAAGAGCTAAACTTCATCCAATTTTGGATCTGAAACTGAAAATACCAAATATCCTGAAATTTCCAGAGCAAATGTTTTCAGTTCACATACATGTATACGGTTGAATTGTAACTTTTATGCTGCAGTTCCACCAGTGGTATTGGGAATTGTAGTACTTTTAAAGGGTATAGCTTTCCAGACAGGAAGGCTGTGGGATGGACACTGCAGAAGGCCATGTTCTGTTGTGCAGATGCAGTTGGAACTGGTGACTGAATAAAGCAGGTCTCTTTCAAGAACCTTTGGGGGCATGTAGCATACACATGCAGCCCCCCGACACAGGTATAAATAGCAGTGTAGACGGCAAGGCACCACTCAAATGAGTTAAGTAAAAACTTGCATGATGGGCATTGGTATGCACACAAGTACCTACTCTGTTCACCCAAGCTGTGCCTCCCTGTCAACCCTACTACTTTAGCAGCGTAGCATCCCACTGTCTCTCTGCTGCTGGAGCCTTTCCCCACCACAGGAAGACTCCAGCAGTGGAGAAAGGCTTGAGCAGCTCCCCACTGCAGGGAAAGACTCAGGGAGTGGGGAGGCAGTGGGGAAAGGATCCATTAGCTCCCCGCTGTTGGAGCCTTCCCTCACCAAAGGAAAAGATCTTGCATCAGGAAAAAGGTCTGGTGGGCAGCGGGGGGTGGACGGGGGGGAGGAGGAGAGGGAGAAAGGGGTTCCCTGCTGCCTCCCCACTGCTGAAGCCTTTTCCTGTTGCCAGGCTTTCACCAACATGTAGCTACCCACTGCAGGGGGGACATAGCTCACTTTTCACTGCAGCATGTTGCGTCAGACACTACATGCTGCTGCCAGTAGTGTAGACATAGTCTAAGGCTGAAGAGACAATCTTGCAATTTTTGAGGACTACCAAATCGCTACTAAGAGATCACATTGTGATTAGAATCCAGAACAAAAAACTCAGAGACTACTGGGATACCCAGAACTAACTCTTGACAAGGCAATTAGAATTTGCCAAAAAGTGGAAGCCACCCAGTCCAGACAGAACCTTATTTAGGGTGGACAGTACTCTGACACTGTTGTCGTGATTGAGAATCCAAACTATCACAAGAAAAGAGACCCGAGACAGAAAGGCACATGGTGCTCATAGAGTCAAGCAAGAACAGCACAAGGAGTTGCATGTGCTGTGATGATAAGCACAAGCTACGTCATGACCTGACATACAAGAAAAGAGAAAGAAATGCAACAGATTACATCACTTTGCAATAGTTTAGAAGCACCAACAAAGTATGCACAGCACGGACCAAGAGGATGATGACAGCAACACCATCTCAGGGGCGTTTTTCATAGGAGTAATTGGCAGCATTTCCAGCAGAAGATGGATTGTCAACCTGAAATCAAATGGGACATTTATTCATTTTAAACTCGACATAATATACAAACTAATGTATTGCCAGAAACAGTGTTTTTAGCACTAAAAGAAAAGACACAGATAGTGAAAAGTAAGCAGGTAAAAGCCAGGGTTTATAGTGGTGGACTTATCCCCACTAAAAGATTATGCAAACTAGATATATAGATAAATAACAAACATGTAGAAAAGATAACATTTGTAATAGTACCAGGGAAAAGACGACCCATTATTGGGTTAAAACTGTGTCAAGCCCTTGGTCTGATCAAGAGGGTGTAATCATCAGAGAAGCAGGGGAACAAAACAATTGAGGAAGAGTTTGAGGATGGGATAGGGATGTACTCAGAGTACAGAATAAATATGAAAAAGCCCAACTGTCCCACAATTCGTGCCTCTAGGAAAGTTTCCTTTGCCCTAATGGAGAGGCTAAAAGAGAAGCTAGATAGGATCATTGGTCTGGGAATCAGAGTGAGTACAAGAACCTACAGAGTGGGTACACTAACTGATCATTGAGGGGAAAAAAAGACAAAACCTACTGACTTTAATTAATATATAAAAAGGAAACATTTCATACTATCCACCAGGGGAGAAAGGTTGAGAGATATGGCTGATGCCAAATATTTTTCAATTCTGAATGTGTCAACAGAGTTCTGGCAGATGCGCAGCAGAAAAACTGTGCACATGTTCTGGCACATTCAACCTACCCCTTTTAGAGACACAGTTTGGGGTCTCAGAGTAGCAGCCGTGTTAATTTGTATTCGCAAAAAGAAAAGGAGTACTTGTGGCACCTTAGAGACTAACAAATTTATTAGAGCATAAGCTTTCGTGAGCTACAGCTCACTTCATCACCACCTGAGATATTTCATAGGAAAGCAACAATTTTTGACAGCATAGAGGGTACTAAAGTTTATGCAGATGATGTTTTGATCATGGGAAAAGAAGTAGAAGAGCATGACCAGAGGTTTTGGGCAATTATGGAAAGAGCAAGAGGTGCTGCATTAAAGCCAAACAAACACAAATGTAAATTCCATGTAATGGAAAATATACCCGTGGGAGAACTTAACACTACAAGGTGTGCAGGGAGAGCACAGTAAGGCAGAAGCCATATCCAGCATGCCTGCCTCAACAGATAAGGAAGGTAAACAAAGATCCCTTAGAATGATGAACAGGGGAAATTCATGCCTAATCTAGCTGTCCAAACCAGCAACCTGAGAGCACCACTGTGCAAATTGTCTAATGAACTTGGGATACAAATCTTAATAAAGCGTTTGAAAAACTGAAGGAGTTAGCTAAAGAGGCCCTAGTCCTGAGGTACCATGACAGTAAGAGTAAAACTAAGTTGATCATGGATGCCTCCAAGAAGGGTATTAGCACATTCCTCTTACAACAGTATGATCAAAACTGAAGACCAGTAGTTTGTGTGTCACTGGCACTACCAAAAATGGAGTGTTGATATATGCTGAAATAGAGAAGGAGGCTGCCGCTTAAGTCCATGGGTATCAAAAGTTTAATGTCTATATTTATGGGAAGCCATGAATCACTTATTACTAGTGCCAAAAGGGGGAACTGAAGCAGGTACCAGCTCAGGGCCCTGTGCAAGTCAACACCCGAGTAGGTGATCTCCCATCAGGGAGTCTACATCCACTGCCCTGAACTACTTCCTACTGCTGTCCCTTCAGTTTGGGGAATGGCCCTGTGATAGGGTGGCTGCACCCCACTGGAAGAACAGAGGTTAAAAGCAACCCTAGGGAGGCTGCACCAGAGGCAGCCAGTTAGAAAGTGGCTGAGAGGAGTAGCTAATTATGGCCCAGCAGGATCATATAAGAAGGGCTTCAGGGCAGCATAGAGGTCAGTAGCTGACTGGAATTTAAGGGGAGAAGACCAGGCTTCTAGCAGGATAAAGAAGCCCCAGGACCTGTGTCATAAATATAAAGGGAAGGGTAAACACCTTTAAAATCCCTCCTGGCCAGAGGAAAAGCCCTTTCACTTGTAAAGGGTTAAGAAGCTAGGATAACCTCGCTGGCACCTGACCAAAGTGACCAATGAGGAGACAAGATACTTTCAAAGCTGGAGGGGGGAAGAAACAAAGGGTCTGGGTCTGCCTGGGTGGCTTTTTGCCGGGGACAGAACAGGAATGGAGTCTTAGAACTTAGTAAGTAATCTAGCTAGATATGTGTTAGATTATGATTTCTTTAAATGGCTGAGAAAATAAGCTGTGCTGAATGGAATGGATATTCCTGTTTTTGTGTCTTTTTGTAACTTAAGGTTTTGCCTAGAGAGATTCTATATGTTTTGAATCTAATTACCCTGTAAGGTATTTACCATCCTGATTTTACAGAGGTGATTCTTTTTACTTTTTCTTCTATTAAAATTCTTCTTGTAAGAAACTGAATGTTTTTTTTCATTGTTCTTAAGAGCCAAGGGTGTTCACCTATGCAAATTGGTGAGCATTTTTATCAAACCTTCCCCAGAAAAAGGGGGGTAAGATTTGGGAGGATTTTGAGGGGAAAGATGTTTCCAAACGAACTCTTTCCCAGTAACCGGTGTTAGACGTTTGGTGGTGGCAGCGAAAGTCCAAGGGCAAAGGGTAAAATAGTTTGTACCTTGGGGACATTTTAACCTAAGCTGGTAATAGTAAGCTTAGGAGGTTTTCATGCAGGTCCCCACATCTGTACCCTAGCGTTCAGAGTGGGGAAGGAACCTTGACAACCTGGAACAATTCAGTGCTGCAAACAGGGACTGTGGAGCTAGAGAGCGATTCTGGATGGCTGCTAGGGCCTGCAGGCTGAGACCCTGAGGTAAGGGCAGAAGAGAGTGCTGGAGCTGCATGGGAAGAGGCCCTGGGACAATGGACTACAGTTGCCACTGAGGGAAGTGACTGGGCAGAGATTGCAGGTCCCCCGGAAGGGGAGAACATGGAGTGTGGCACAGCTGGAGGGCACTGTCATGAAGAGGACGCCATTGTCCTGGGAGTGATGTGGGTCCAGGAGTAGAGGTGAGGGTGGGTGAGACACCCCAAGAAGAGGGTGAAGAGCTAATTCCTAAGACAGCCAGTAGGTAAGTTATGCTCCGTGTCAGGCCCCTATAGTCCAAGTTGCTGTGGTGGCTTTTCTCTAGTAGTGCCCCCTCATAGGCCCTGGGTGGCATCCTGTTGTGGTCCCAGATTTTTCTGGGTGAGGCAGTTGTAAGTTTGGTGAGCTTGGAATCCCCACAAGATCTCCATGCTTCGGTCACTCGAGCTCCTCATAGACAGGGTGCTCTCAGGACTCTTCCTCAGCCTCCTTTGGCCAGGAAGACAGTTCTTGCATCCTGATGACTTACTCAGCTGGCAGATTAGTGATCCTTCACCTCGGGTAGGGAGGCAGCTAGCTCCTGCCTCTTCACCAGTCAGCCATGAACTGAGCTGGGTTATCTCCTCCTCTTCCCCTCTACAGGCCTCACATTAGCTGCAACTATAACAGAACAGGGCTAGCTGAGCCTGAAGACTCTCTTTAACCCCTTCCATGCTTGTAGGTGGTTTCTCTGCTTCATTACATTGAGTTTAGACATGTAACTACTAGTCCCCATTATCTCTAATCCAATGGGATGATGGAAACTGATGTTAAAATAATAAAGCAGCTATTGAAGAAGGATGCAGAGTCTCATATGTACTTAGTACTGTTAAAGTACTGTTAAAGTACAGGAGGGCACCAGCAAAACATGGTTTGTAACTTGTGTTCATTCATTTTAACAGATCTCTGAGAACTAGAATACCGTAATGTTAGATGCTGATCTCAGAGGAACTGGGGATTTGCAGAAGTATAAAGAGGCAGATAAAGCTAAACAAAAAGAGCAGCATGATTTGGAGTCCTGAGAGCAGCAATCACTTCACGAACATCACATAGTGTACATCTATGATAGTAATCAATGGTTGCAATCAACATAGATGTCATATAAGATCGTCATCCCAGCTGAACATTTACTGTGGTGGAATGGATGATGCCTTCAATTACTTCCACTAGGGAGGGATATAAGAGGCATTAAGTTTGGTTGCTTTGCCTGAGAATGTCTCAGTTAGGCAACAACCACAACAGGTCAAGATAACCAAGCCCCAGGACATTATTCTGCCAGAGCAAATGGACTTACTGCTTCCTGACAACAGTTGTTTCTAATATTTCAAGGGTGATTTGCAAGTTCAAGTGACAATACAAGACACCTGAGGGATTAATTGACCATTGTTTGTAACTAGGTTGGTTACACGTATTTAAAATTGTGTTACATAAATGTTGTTTGTTAATTGTTATTATTTGATTCTAGCTGTGAAAAGATTATGTGGTTTTGGAAACTGTGCCTTTAAACAACATAGGTTCCCAGACAGGAGGTCTGGGGGAGGGCAACTGCAGAGAAAGATGGAACTGGTCACTGAATAAAGAGGTTCTTTTTCAAGCTCCTTTGAACACCACGTTGCCCATATAGGGGGCTATGAAAAGCCACACCATTCCCAAAGTGGCATTGGAGAGATTGGATTCATTTTCTGTCTTCTCTCTTCATCCCCTTGTGGAGTCTTCAGTTCAGGCAACACAGGTGAGATGGGACCCTCAGTAGTTACACAAAGGGGGAGGGACTCCTTCTCATTTAGGTCTCCCTGGCTACACAGAAATTGATCACTATCCAGGCCAGTGTACACCAACTGCTCATCAGCACTCTTTTAAAGTATGCTAGCATGTATGTACAAGTACGAAGAGATTTGTATGCATATTAGTGGACTCTCATTTCTGAGGACATATTGCATCATGTAGACAGCCTTCAAAGAGAAAACGCATTTACATGCAGTATGTTTTTTCCAAGAATGTTATGATGTAGATGGGCAGATGAATGGACCTGATCTGGTGGATCGTTTTCATCATTAACTGTAATGATCCTGCAGTCTAAGAAGAACTGGAAGAGGACAGGAAACCTTAACATCTGCTCTATAATTGCTCATATATGACAAATGCCTTTCCTTTTTGTCAGTACACTGGAAATTGCTCATGAATGGCTTTTTAACTATAAATAACGAAAAGCTGATAGAATTAAGCATGAAACATTTGTCCTTGATTAATGTAATTAAATATAATTTAATACACTTATACCATGTTACTAAGTCTAGCTAATAATGGATATCTTAAGAATATTGATATTCAATCAATATTGATTGATTGAGTATAGTATCTTACCATATGGCTATAATGAATTACAAACCATTAATTTGAAGTGTTAATCAAAAATAAGATATAGAATTCAGTTAATTTTAAATTAGAATTCACAAAGCAGAATCCAGTCATTTATTACTTTGTTTGACAATGAGATTTTTTTTCTCCTCTAAATTACTATTTCTTGTTTCTATACTTCTTATTGGCCTCTTACTAAACCCCATTAAGATTTCTTACTTTTTCCCAGGAATAATAGTCACATTTGAGAGAAAATCCAGCTGTATTCCCCTATTCTAAGTATATAAGAAATTTCTCTCACAAAGTCTTCCAAGGAAGAAGCTTTATAAGTAGAACCATTGTACTTTATTGAATTAGATCACTCTTCAACTAAATAAACATCTATATCCCTAGGATGACATCCTGAACCAATGAAGTCAATTGCGTAGCCTTTAGCCATGAAATGCCATCAGCTGTAGATTAGTCTAAAACCACTAATAAATTTGATTCTATAAAATTCTCAGTATATAGTAGTCACCATTAAAAAGTTAATATTTGACCTCAATTACTACACAGTGTTACACGAAAAAACTTCTGTATTTCCCTATACTTTAAAAAGGAAACATGGTAAGTAGGCAAATGAATTTTTGAGTGAGTGAATTGAAATATTTAGTTTTCTAATCTTCCAGAAAAATATCAGTTACACATCACTTATCTCATCTTGTGCTATAGATTGGTTTAATTTTTTAAGCTATCTAAATATACGAGTACTATTAATAACAGATCTTTTCAGCTCTTTACTAGAATTCTAATGTTCTCCTTTGTTTATTTGCTGTATAAAGACAAAGTGACAGAAACAAGACCTAGTCTAAAGCTTGCTTCCAGGTCTGTCCAAATAGATCCCCTCAAGCTTTCTGGGGAAACAAAAAGAATTTCTATCTGGTAGTCATTTTTTCCTTAAAGACTGTACCCTCTCTTTGAGCTGCTCTATAAGCAATGCACCACTGTTCCTTTATAATATTGAGTCAGAGCCAAACATTCTCCTCAACTTCCCAAAACTATTAAAAGAACCTGCCTAGAGTAATTCCCCCCCCCCCCCCCCAATATCTAGATTGATGCCACTTCACTTTATTTTGCAAACCTGGACAGTGTGCATCAGGGTCTGTTTGGCTCATCGCATCCCTCAGTCTACTACACTACTACTACTACTACTACTACACTGGCATATTTTGCAAGAGCGCATTAGATTTGGTACTGCTCCTCTGGCCCGTCATTGTTAGGGTTTGTGTAACGTCATTAATTCTTGGACTCTTTTTCTCTAAGATAAAATATTTAAAGAATGTCCTGTATGTATGTTAGAATTCTGTCTGGAATTATTATGGGAGGGACTGAAATATAACAACTGGAGAAATCTTCCTCTGAATATTAGCCATCCTCCAATAAGATTGTATGTGTGTTCCACAGATCACACTGTCTTCTTATTTGTTGTATTCATGAGTAAAAATTAAAGTCATAAAGCTGTTCCAGATCCTAAGAGATCTTCGCCACAAGAACCACAGGGAGTGAGATATATATTTGAACTGAAATTTCGTTATAGAACACATTCTTTAGCTGCCAGGATTTTTTTCCCCCAAAAAAATTTCAGATTTGTCAAACTTCATCTTAAACCCATACACTTTTGCAAAGATTTAAACATCTTTATCTCCTCAAAGTCGTCAAAAACAGCAAGATCCCATCCATATGCAGCTCTGCTTTGTGATGTACCCCACGTACAATGTGTACTGTACTGTGCATGTTGTCACATACTATCTGAGCAAAGGATTCCATGACAATAGCCAGTAACAAGAGTGCAAGTTGGCACTCTTGCTTGATTCTTTAATAAACGAACAAGCAAAATCCATTGCCATTTATTCAAACGATTGCTCTGGTATCAGGTTTCAGAGTCGCAGCCGTGTTAGTCTGTATTTGCAAAAAGAAAAGGAGTACTTATGGCACCTTAGAGACTAACAAATTTATTTGAGCATAAGCTTTCATGAAAGCTGAGAATAGTGAAGTTACACCCTTAATATAAATTAAGACATTTATTAAAAGATTCTATTTATCTGAATGAAATAAAATAAGCCTGTGTGCATTATTTAACTTTAAAGCCAAGTGAGTAATTTTCAGACACTTTCTTCTGTTGCCATCTGTCTATGTTCGATAAACCTTGTCTAATCTCTGTCTAGTAGTTTTGGGTGATTCACTTAAGATGCCTGAGAGAGGCCTGATTTACTGCAAGTTCTGAACATCCACTCTCTGGAAGTCAGGTCCTTGCATGCAGCTCATGTTGGACGCTCAAAAACTGAGGCATCCCAAACCATTAGTCTTTTTTGAAAAAAATATGTCATAAGTCTATAACAAAATAGATCAATGGAACTACAAGAAGTGAGATCTTAACTTGCTTTCGGCAAATATTGTAATAAGTAGCCTTCCTAATAGACGTATGGAATTCATCTCCCAGAAGGATACCATTAAACTTTAGATCTTAGGGCACGTGTTAATAATTCTTTAAAGATTTGGTAAAGGGTTTATTACTAGTGAAAAAAGTGTTGTACAGAATGAAAAGTCTACCTTGGACCAGGGTGTAATGGACACCATGAATACTAAGAGAGCTAGCTTTTGAGTCAAATGCTTTAAATATTTTAACAACCTTAAAGATCTTCCTGTTCAATGCTAGTGGTCAAGGGAGAAACATCTGAGAATGAACTTCAATAGCTATTTGGAATGGCATATTTATTATTTGTATTTCAAAGCCAACTAATCAGGGACACAGCGTGCTACGCACTATACAAATATATAAGACTACATAATGTCTGCATCAAAGAGCTTACAGTCTAAATTGAAACATGGTGCAACAGAGGAGTGTAACACACGATAAGAGGGAAGGGAAAACAAAATGTAAAAACAATAAGATCACGTTTACAGAGCTTAGTTTGTAAATAGTCTAATGGATCAGCATATTCCAATAATTTGGAAATATATAGTAATTTGGAATAAACAAATAACACCCCAGCTCAATCTAGCCATCAAAGATGGTCTTGGGGGGCAGGGGAGAGGCATCTGGGTAAACTCACATGATGATATCTTTCTCTTACATTGACTGCCCCATTTGTGAATGTGAGGAACATTTGAGAGGTGCGTTTACACAAGGCTTCTCCCAGTCCCCTTAATTGGAGAATGGACTTGTCACATTTTCAGCACAACAACGCCTTACTGGCATTGGGCCCAGAACATGTCATCTCAACCATTGTTATGTATTTCTCTACAAAACAGTGAAGTGCCAACATTTTTGCTTATTTTCAGAACACAGAAATCAAGAACAAAAGAAGCAGGAAAGTGGGACTGGATAGTTTATCTGGGGAACACAACAATTCTGAGCCAACCACAGAGAACATACAAACTGCTCTGATCTGACAGTAGTCTGAGATTAGACATTAAATGACTTTGCTGGTGTGAATTTAGGTTTTAGTGGTGTGTACTTCATTATTTGCACAGCTTGCAATTTATGTGACAAAATAAGCCAAGTCCAGATGAACATGAATACTATAATACCTCGTCACCTGGGCAGAAGGCAGTTGCCAGCTGAGGGATCATTCTGAAAATACTATTATTAATCATTTCTGCATCATAGCAAACAATGTCCAGAACAAACAACATCTATCTTCCTTTCTTTCACTTTTAATTTTTCATACAAACAAGGACAGATAAAATTCAACAGGTAATAATTTAATTTTAAAAAGGAGATATTTAATTCTCCTTGAATTGTGAAAGTTGTGAGCTGCAGAGAATATGTAAATAAGCCAGGAAAATGCAAGACTTAGACTAATTTCTAATATAGTACTTATCAAAAGAAAAGTTGAAGTGATCAACACACAAAACAGAGTAAATGGAAGCCATATCCCTCTGAATGCCCGATGCACTGCAGATTTTTACGAATAAGAATACTCTGTGCTTCTTAAATTTAATTGCTTGGATAGACATAGGTTAAAAATACTTTTTATTATATAATTAATTACCTTCTCTGTGCAGGAGGAGCACTGTCAGATGCTTTGACAGTGAGAGCATAGGACCTCCCTACTGACAATACAACTCCTGGAGCGATGGTGATAAGGCCCGTTCGATCATTAATGATGAAGTCTCCCTGGTCCCCAGCCAGAATTCCATACATGATCTGCCCATTTGGCCCTTGGTCTGCGTCTATGGCACTGAGCTGCAATTGAAAATCAGAATGTAAATACTTAAGAATCAACCTTCCATTCTATTTTATTTTCTCTCAACAAGGGATTTTGCTTTGGAGAAGAAAGTTTTCAAAGGAAGAAGAAACACTCTGCATCTACTTACTAAAAATATTGTCATAGGAAAATGTAATTTAAAATTAGAACATCATAAAATGAGTAAAAGGAAATCCTACATCAGGAAAAAAAATCCAAAACAACCAATCCTGAATTTAGGACTGCGAGTAAGCTACATGAAATCTAAGTATTAATGAAAGGCTAATTAATACAACACTGATGTTATTCTTTATTGATAGGAATTTCCCCCACTGCCTAAAAATACCCCAACCAAACATGTTATTTACAAGAATAAAATAAATGTTTGAATTGCGGGTCTGAAGTTTATTCATGGAAAGGTTCCCTGCCTCTGTCTTCCTTAAAACTATATTGGGATAGTGCGGTTGCTGCCAAAACTTACAATAGTCAAGTCTTGCATAAAAACATGTTCATGTTAAGGTGGGGAACAATGGCATTATCATTTGTGGACAGTGGCACTAGGAGTGTACCACAGACTGATTAGATAACTGAGTCTAAGTGAAATAATAAAGGTGCACATTCACACACACATCACCGAGAGAGAGAGAGAGATACTATGCAGAGGAAATCCAAAACCATTTATTGCAACTCTGTTTTTGACATATTTCCCAAAAAATTGTAAAGCTCTGATACCCAGGATGTGCAACTTTAAGGTCAGATATCTTATGATCCATTAGGGCTAGAAATAAGAGTTTATGCCATTGGAAATGGTAGATTCCTATCTTTGTAATGAGATATACAGCAGCTCTTGCTTCTTATTCCTAGTGTATTATTAGTATATGATATTCACAGTCCCTGATACGAGATATAGGGAATGTGTGTTTTTTACCAAGTGCACTAAGCTGATTTGGAACTACAGGCATATCCTGTATTGAATGGACATCATCATCATCATCATCATCAGTGCACTATATTTACACAACAGACATATATAGAACAAGTAGGCAATGTTTTCACTTCAGTTGCTTGGGATTCAGGAAGACTATATTTCTTGAGAACAGATCAAAAGTATGCACATTTTAGCATTTCTCTTTCCATATGCAGAATGAACAGATTATTCCATAAAAAGTACATAAATATTTATAAATAAATCAGTGGTGGTCCTTGTCCCTTGAACTTTATATCAGGCATTAGAACAGTCATCTTAATTAACACCACATTCACAAAATGAAAAAAGAGGTATTGCATTCTGCTACACTCAGATGTGGGGAAAATAGTTGAAGTATCAATATTAAGCAGGTTTATTAGGTTAGTGCTTAAGGACCAATCAGGAATAGGGTCCCATTGTGCTAGGCACTGTACAAAGAGTGGCAGACAGTCCCTGTTCCAAAAAGTTTACAATCTAATAGACAAGACAGACACAGGGTGGGGGAAAGGGATATAGCACACAAGCAGAGTGAACAATGTAATGGAAGCAAACATCACATTAGTTCCATGGTTTTGAGAGGGTGAGGGGTTGAGGAGGGACTGTAATTAGAAAGGGATCAGTTAAATGTTAAGAAAAGTGAAGGGAGATGGGACACTGAACGAAAGAGCGGTGAGGGGAACAGGGCTGGGGGCAGACTAAGAGGGGCAAGCATGGAGTTCAGCTGAGGAGGTGAAGAGACTGTGAGGGAGGGGAGGGGTAGAGCAAACAGTTAATCAGCACGGTGCAGACAAACTTCAGTAAAACTGTAAGAAGTTCTCTGAATGTCTCATGGTCTGTAATTTGGCTGCTTCTGCTGCTTCCTAATGGCTGCATCTCTAGCTGGTTCCTCTCTGTAGTTTTCCCCCAAGAGTGGGGAAGGGTGGGGAGGTGGGAAGCAACACCTAGGGCCTAGTTTCCTCAGTTCTGAGTCAGAGATGTGTGTGTGTTGTGCTGGGTACTGGAAACTCCAAAGATAAAACCTGTGAATTCCAGTAACTCTTAACGGATCAATGATGAATATTTTCTTCCCAAGTATGTAGTTTGTTGATATAGATAGCAGCCAATACATCAACATGACATACTGGAATCTTTGGCTGCCAGCCATAGAGCATGTACCGGCAGCACTGTCCATCAGCTCACCTTCTGGGGTGAAAAGCGATGAAATGAAAGTGACAAAAAAACAATTTCACAACTCGATCCCCTGCTGCTCATGTTTGGTGTTGGGCAGCAGAAGGTATGAAGCATCAATAGGCATCAGTTCATACAGGAAAAGAACAACAGGAGATATGGAAAACTGTAAGAACCCACACTAAGCAGCTCTGACTTAAAGTTCCTCTGCCTTCCTGCTTTCTTGCTCCCACAGCCCCTAATGCAGCCACAGAGTCAGCAAACATGGAGGCAGGTTCAGGTAACTGTCTGGGAGCCAGAAATCCTCTTCTTTGCCCCTGCAACACTCAATAGGCTGGCAGAAGCATGTGTGGAGGTGGCCTATTGCCAGCCTGTCACTCAAATCCTCTCCTGGATTAGAATATAATGTAACCTATTAATCAACATATTATTACACTGCCAGCCCAGGTCATGCCACTGCAGTTCAGAGAATATTATTTACAACCCTAGAGCCATCTGCTTCCAAGACCCCTGGTGAAAGGGAGACAAGAAGAAGGAAAACATACACAGTATCCTGCCACTAGAGCAAGCAGGGAGAGTACAACCAAAGATGTAGCATGCACGATAATTACATTTACATATGATTCTAAGCTACAGGGAGTGAATGAAACACTAAGGGATGCAGCTTTTTTTCAGAATATTGATAGAGTACACAAATAGGCTCAGTGGAATATCAATTGTAATGTGCAGAGTGAGGCACTTAGTCAAAAACAATACCCAAGTTCAGTATAGTATAAATGCACTGAATTAGTTAATATGATAAGAGGAAATGATCTGGATGTATTGGTAGATCCAACATTCAAATTATGGATTCAGCATGCAGCAGGTGACAGAGGCTGTTACTGCTGTTGCACACTATGCTGGTTGTAGAATCAACCCTTTCTCAAGAAGCAACAATGGATTAAATAAGATATAGATAGTTATGATTAACTGTACCCTAGGTAAGATGCACTGACTCTAAAATTGAAGTGCATTATTGTCTTCACATACAGTATAGCAATATAAGGTGCATTTCTAAGTGCAATATAAGTGAACAAAGGTATGTTAAAGGTTTTTTATAAATTAAAGTTCTATCATATTCAGCTCATTTAAAGTTTATTTTGAACTATCTTTGTGATACATACTTCATTTGAACAGACAAAGCTCTCCACAGCTTTTTTGAGAGGTAGCATGGTATCATACTCAGGTTGAATGTTTGAAATTTTTTAATAATGAAACCCTTCAATTGTCTTCAAAATAGTGAGTAACTCATGTTAGAAAGTCATTAAACAAATCAAAATGTCACACACTGTCCATGGAACACACTTCTCTAATTCTGTGCTTTCTTGCCAAATTCTGCATAGGACATCCTATAAACTGTGTAGTTTCATAACTGCTCTACATTCCATATGATGGTGCCTTCGGTGTTTCAACATAATACCATGTGATGCTTAGATAAAGGCAACACATCAAACTGCATCACATAAAGTCCACTTTTTATACTCCCTTAGGGTTTGCAGAAGCACCTCCAGTGAAAAAGCACGGATGTGCCACAGTTTTTTATATCTTAAACATCTCTCAAACTGCATATTCCTGTAATCAAATATTCTACATTTACCCTATGCAATTGCTCATACTCATTAGCCTTCCAAAGAAAACTTACTATAAAAACTTGATGGCATAGTTAAAGTGTTAAAATACCCTTCTGCACTGAACACCAACAATAAAAACACACACAAGAAAAAGGGGAAAAAAATCCACGGTCCTAAATATTTAACTTCAGCAGTTGGGGCAGGACCAGTTTTTACTGTGACAGCATGATAAGAGAAATCAGTTGAATATACAAATATATAAATTAGTAAGGTTAATTAAATTTACAAAAAAGAGGCTTTGAAAATTTAAGTAATCTGAATAAAACTTTTGGGGCAAAAAGATATCTGAAAGGTAGAACTGAAGTCCAAGAACTGCTATCATAGTTTATAATTTTCAAAATTCAAATGACAGGTGATAGGGCTTCATAATTAATGTGATTTGAGAAATATTTTAAAGTCAAAATACGTAAAAAAGTAACAGACTAAATAGGATTTATTCTACTTCCTCAAAATGTCTCTTGCATACAGTAAAAGTAATTTTATTACCTTCAAAATGTAAGAAGATTAATAATTTTAATAATAAAAATGACATGTATTCTACAGCTACTCACCCCAGAAAGAGCTAGTTTGGTAGCAGGCAAACGGAAAACTATAATAAGAAATATTATTAACATCATATCTTATAAAGCCATATACTTGATGAGTAGACAAACTCTGATCAATCTCAATCACTTTAAACTTGAGGGGAGGAACTGGACTATTCCATTTGAGCCGGGTCCCTTTAAAAGTGACAGTTTCAGGGAACCTGTTATGAAGCTAATAAACATATGATCATCAACACTTCTATTGGTCCCGCATCTGTCATGAACTAACTTTCAGTCAAGTTGGTCTGAATCCCAAATGCCATACATGATTAGTTCCTGCTGACCTAAATTGAATTGTACAGATATTATCTGCCAAACTGGTTTGTCTCCCAACATCCACATTTGGAATGATTGTTCCAGTCAAACAAGTCTGATTCTTCAAAGTCATATTTAATTAGTACAAATTTATTTTAGCATTATGGGTAATTTTATGAAAATTACCATGTAAACAGTACAGCTGAGTCATTTGGAGCAATATGCCACTGAGGACTGCCATGACTGGGCTGTCAAAGCTTAGACAGCAACATGCACATTTTTCATCTTTTCTTGGGCTTCCCCATGTAATTTAGCAATTGCTTCTGCAAGAAAAAGTGCATATAATCCATTATATACTCCATCAAGTTATTGATTTGGACTAATCAAATGTAATACTAATTAGAGCACAACAAACTACAGTTAAAGCCCTGGTCTTAGACACACAATTTCACTAACCCCTTTCCATTCCAACCAATCACTTTGAACCTTAGATCAAGTTTACATATTACTGCATTTCTTGATGTATGCAGAGAAACCTGATTTTACAAAGTTTCAAAGGGTATGCAATACATTTTAAAATCAAAGTGTCATAAAAATTAATTTTGACTTTAATAAAAATTCAGACCTGGGACCAGATATGAATTTCATTTAATGTGGACATTCATATATTCAGGGTTTATCTGTACTTGAAATAAAACATTGAAAATGTGCTTTGGGGACCAAATTTTCTCTTACCTTATATCTAGCTTCTTATTCTCTCAATTGTTTGCTTTTAACAGCTTATCTACCTTGTGCTTAGATACTGTTCTGCAGGAATGCCACACACAGGTGTCTGTAAACAAGTACAGGCAGAAAACTCTAGGTGCATTTTTACAGGATATTTTATTGAAATTTAGCTGCAAATGCGCACAGGATTCATTGCAAGATGTAAGTTTAAGAAATCAACAAGAACAAAGACATGGCACATTGCAAATACAAAAATGTATAATTTGCAATACAGGATATGAAAATTTGGTCTTTAAAAAAAGATTCTTAACAAATTGTCAGTACTTAATGTGCACTGGATTGCAAAATCCTACTTTACATATTGTCTGAGATATGTGTGCTAAATGAAAAAATGCTGATTGTTTAGAAGATAGGGAGTTAAATCTCAAGAATGTCACATTTTAGGGCAGGTCTACACTACTGCACGGATCAACACTTTGAGATCGATCCACCAGTGGTTGATTTAGCGGGTCTAGTAAAGACCTGCCAAATCAACTGCAGATTGCTCTCCAGTCAACCCCTGTATTCTACCCCCGATGAGAAGAGTAAGGTAAGTCGACAAGAGATTTTCTCCCAGAAAAAATAAAATTGGTTACTTTTGTTTCATACATTTAAAATACAGTTTCAGACAAGAGAAGCAGAGCATACTTTTCAAGGGAAGCTCAGGAGTTATTCTGTAAACAGAATAAAAATACAATACAAAAATACAATAAAGATCCCTTTTGTGGCTTTCAAAGGCCAAAAAAGTTTTTGGCCTCCGAAGGCAAATTTATGCAGAGATCTAGCTTTTTTGTTCCTCAGCTCTGTCATCTTCTTGATTACTGTTCTCTGTTCCTTGCTGATTTCTTTCCTGTACATTTGCTTCATTTTATTTCCAATTATATGTTATATATAGAAATAAAGATATGTCTAATTAAATAATGACATGGTGTGAATCATTTACATGACCTGTTTAAAGTATAATTTTATCACACAACTACACACTCCATTTATTAATATGCAACTCATTTAATCATCTGAGTTATGATAGACAAACATTACTAACAGCAATGGTAATGATGGCAGGTAGAACAGAAAAACCTACAAGAAAATTAACCCCACCCACCAAAGTTAACCAGTATGCATATAGGCTATTTTGTGAAGTTAAGTCAAAATAATAATCACGTTTCATTTTTAACTACCCACATAGTTATCAGTATTAAAACCAAACAATAGATCTATTTAATTGCTAATTTCTCAGCTGTGGAATGTTGTACAGTTCCTAGAAAACCAGACAGAATGGTCTGATAAAAATAAATTCTCAAGATGGACAGGACATTCAATCTATCTCATACAGCACAAATAATTATTAAAAAAACAAAAACAAACCACAACTATTCAAAATACCCGACCCTCCTCTGGAAGAGAATAGCATCAATCCTACAAAACAGTCTTAAGATTACAACTCTTAGGACAGACATCCGAAATAAAAGAAATCCTAGTAGATTCTGACTTGGGAGTAAGGCAAACCCTACCACGCCCGTCTCAATTGAAGAGATAGCTCTTACTTCTTTGTTTTGAATGCTCTGCCCCTCTTCTTATCTGCAGGCAGATGGGAGCCTGATTTATGAAAGCGGCAAGTTCTTCCTTTGCAGCTCTCTCTGCTTTTCTAGCAGTTCTGTAGAAGCTATGCTGTAGAGGATCCACAAAGCCAGACAGGTCAGGTTACAGTGCAGGAGCCAAATTACTCCCTCCACCAAGCCCACTGAGAAAGCCAGCAGAAGTCACTATAACCAGAAACTATTCATTTCCAGTGACTTGCCCACTCCAACTGAATTAAGGGACATGGAGCAGGGGGCATCAGAGCTGGTTCAGAGGTATAGGGTTTCCGTGAGGATGGCCCTGTGGCTCTGGTGGATCCCCAGAAATCCATCTAGTTCTTGAGCATGCATCATGGCTTCTTCCACAGGGGTATGGAAAACCCACTGATTCCTCCCCTTCCACCCCCACAGAAGTAAATCTATGAGTTTAACTTGTAATGAATGTTTTCTCTCCTATGCAGTTACCCTCCAGTAGGGCAGAACAGCACCCTGCATTTTTTTTTAGGATGCAAGGGGGTAGCAAATATGAAATTCATTAAATTAACTACCCACATACTTATCAGTATCAAAATCAAAATGATTTCCCAACAAAATAGCAAAATAGCAAGTAGAAATGTGCTTTCAAGTACTTTTAATTTCAATCTATGGTATTTACAAATACAAAAAAAAATCACATTTTTTGTGAAGAAATCTCAATTCCTCTTTATTTTTTGGATATTCAATGTTCCATATCCCAGGCTTTGGTGAACTTACACTTGGTGCAGCTTGAGCCACTATAAAACTGCACTGGCAGAACCAGTCCTATAGGGACTTTTCCACTGACAGAGAATATGGCAGAGCTGTAGGTATCCCAGTCCAATCTCTGGCATGGGAGGAAGTAGGGGAGAAAGCAGAATTTCCCTGTGGTGGGAATCCTCACCACCCTAGGGAAGTGGCAAGTGACACATTTAGGGCGGGTCTAAGATCCCTTTGGCACAAAGTTGACCTTAGCAAAAGCCACAAATGCACCCACATTTTACTTATTTGTTTAATCATAGTACTACAACACTCTTTTGGCTTTCAAACTTTAAAAGCAAACTAGTCATTATATGTTTCAGAGTAGCAGCCGTGTTAGTCTGTATTTGCAAAAAGAAAAGGAGTACTTGTGGCACCTTAGAGACTAACAAATTTATTTGAGCATAAGCTTTCGTGAGTTACAGCTCACTTCATCGGATGCAGATGAAGTGAGTTGTAGCTCATGAAAGCTTATGCTCTAATAAATTTGTTAGTTTCTAAGGTGCCACAAGTATTCCTTTTCTTTTAGTCATTATATGAAAATAAACTTATACATTGGAGTAGGAATTAGCATTTTTGTAGAAGGACTAAGTGTTTTATAGATTAATCTTTTTATTAATTATCTCTCTAATGCAATCTGATTAGGGAACATAGACATCCTTTGCTTAGGTGTAAATTACTATCCAATTACATAGACTTAGTGAGGTCAGTGCTGCCTTTTCTGACCTCATTTCTCTGACTGGAGTAAGTGGTTTCACCGACTAAACAAATTCAACCTGGGTCATTTTCCTTTTGAATCATAGCTGATCATCATCTCAAAGGAGATAAGTATCTTAAAATATTCTAAAGCAATTATGAGGTGGTGCTATAGAATGAAATGTTTTGTCACATGTACATGCAGATGAGTACAAACAGTTTAATTATGTACATATAGATGAGTATACAGGGTAATTATTTTCGTCAAAATCAAAGTTCAGAACCAAGAATCACGATGGGATCAGAGACTGGAAATCAGAAGGTGATGCAAGGCCTGGAGCTGCAATAAACCAGAAAGCTATATGGTTGCCCAGACAACTTGCTGGGGCACCCTTTAGGGTTAAACAGTAAGTATGGGCCAATCAGAGGGCAGCAGGGTGCTGTTGCTTTGGCCCCTTTGGGTAGTACTTCCTATGACACCTAACCTCCACAGTTTTCCTTGGAGGTGACTCTGCATAACCTCCCAGTGGTGATATAGGAATGTCAGATAGCTGTCCTAGGAACTGCAGACATGGGTTCTAGTCCTTCAGGTCCTTAAAATAATTAACTCTGTAAAAGCAAGTTTCTCTTATAGTATGGTTTCAGAGTAGCAGCCGTGTTAGTCTGTATTCGCAAAAAGAAAAGTAGTACTTGTGGCACCTTAGAGACTAACAAATTTATAAGAGCATAAGCTTTCGTGAGCTACAGCTCACAAAGCTTATGCTCTAATAAATTTGTTAGTCTCTAAGGTGCCACAAGTACTCCTTTTCTTATAGTATGGGAGTTTCATATCATATATAAATTATGGGAGCTTTTTGTTTCCCCAAGAACTCCCAAGATGACCCTCTTGTACTATAATAACATACTTCTGAGGTCACATTTTAATGCATATAATAAAAAAACCCCTATAATACGCAAAAAGCTTTTTCACACAATTACTTAATTTTCATCAATTTTAATAAATAATACAAGAAAATAATTGTATACACTAATTTTTATCCTGCTATTGCATTCATAAATATACCTATAGTTTACATTAAACAAAAGTAGAAGATTTCACTTTTATGATACTTAAATCTTGTGTTTTACATTAGTGATGAAAAGAAGGTATGAAACAGCATGTAACTGATACTCTAATCCAGTTTTGAATTGCCACATTTAAATAAAAAGTTAGACTAGGATTTTTCAAAAGATCCTAAAGAAGACAGGTGCCTAAATCCCACTGAAATTCAAAGGAGGTTGCGTGCCTAACACCATTTGGTTCCTTTGAAAATCCCAGTTTGCAATTTTATATTTACATACAGATGACACAGCTAAACAAGCATTAAACAATCTATTGCTTAGGGGAAAATATCAGGAAAAATATTAAGCAAGGAAAATAACCCTGAGAGATATGTCAATGAATGGAAATATAGCTGTAAAGTTATTTTCTAAACCCAAAATAAAACTTGTGATAGAGTAATGAAAATAGATCACTTTGGTTGATTTTTTAAAAAGTATCATTTCAAACACCCTTCCTGTTCTTATTTTTCACCACCGGCAGAAAATAGAAAGAGCAAGACAGCACAGGGAAGACCGCTTTTCCACACAGCTTTGTTTTTACTTATTGTTTTCAAAGAAAAGGAATAGTATTGTCTGTCTTTCACAGTGACAATATATTAGCATGTTTTAAGAAGTTTTGTTTCCTTACATTATATAGTATAAGATTTTATCTTTTGACATAGATATGGTACTAAATTAGAAAATTGCAGAATTAGCCAGGGCCAGTGTGACGTTATCTGATAAACTATAACTATATAGATTATTGTTGCAACTACTATTATATATTTGCAACGAATCTTGTACAAATGTGGAATGAAAGATATCTATAAAAAGTTTATGATTGGCTGGTTATGATTATGCTATCTGTATGCACATATCATTTTTGTATTTGAAGTTATGAATATTGGCTCTATACTTGGATTTCAAATGTTTGCTCCTGGGGTAATGCCCATGAAATAGTTAGCCAGCACATCTTGGAGGGACTATTCAAACTGAGTGGCCCATCAAAAGTACACTTAACTCATAATGGCCGATGGGAGATGCCCATCTACACTGAGTGGACTGTCCTATAAACGTTCTGTCTGGAATATAGGTAATGGTTTCCTGCAGTGACTGTGCGAAATTGGGCTTGAACATGTGACTTGCCAATGAGACTCCAAACACTATTTGGTCACCTGTGCCATGGGTTTCCCTCCACATAGCAGAGGATATAAATGGTTCTGGAAACCCCTCCATTTTGCCTCTATCCTGCTCTAGCTTCTATCATGCTCAAACCCCTGGATTATGAACTATACTAATGGGGTTTCAGAGTAGCAGCCATGTTAGTCTGTATTCGCAAAAAGAAAAGGAGTACTTGTGGCACCTTAAAGACTAACAAATTTATTTGAGCATAAGCTTTTGTGAGCTTCAGCTCACTTCATCGGATGCATTCATTAGACTGAATGCATCCGATGAAGTGAGCTGTAGCTCACGAAAGCTTATGCTAAAATAAATTTGTTAGTCTCTAAGGTGCCACAAGTACTCCTTTTCTTTATATTAATGGGAGCATTCTAACCAAGGGACTGAGGTCCTTCCAATAATTTGGAAGCAGCCAGAGACTTGATTTAAACCAGCAATTTATTCCATCATACAACAAGCCTAAACCAAGAACTTTGCCTTTACTGTATGTATTTGAGTCTTTTAACCCTCACCTCTTTCTTTCTTTCTTTCTTTCTTTCTTTCTTTCTTTCTTTCTATAAATAAACCTTTTGATTTTAGATACTAAAAGGATTGGCATCAGCATGACTTCTGGGTAAGATCTGAGTAATATATTGACCTGGGTGTGTGGGTGGTCCTTTGGTATCATTGTAAAGAACCACTCACCTTTAAATCCAGTGTTTTGGGTGGTAATACAAGCACTGGGATGCCCAAGGAAACTGCTTTAATGACATCTTGTTAGCCAGTGTGGTGAAACGGAAGTTTACTTTTGTTGCTGGTTTGGTATATCCAATGGAGATTAGCCACCAGTTTTGGGGTTTATCTGCCCTATATCTCAGCAGTTTGTCCTAAATTTGGCATCCTCATTTGTGACTCATTGAGGCACAGTTACAGCCATTTCTCTGAATTTCAGGGGATTTTATCCCAGTGGATCCCTTGCAGGATTTTTAACATCTTCCTAATGTGTCAGTATCTGTGTTGTTTTGTCATTATAGTTCCCACTTTGCTATTGTTTGTCTGTATAATCTCTGTCTGGTTCTGTGATTGTTTCTGTCTGCTGTATAATTAATTTTGCTGGGTGTAAACTAATTAAGGTAGTGGGATATAATAGGTTACATAATCATGTTACAATATGTTAGGATTGGTTAATTAAATTTCAGGAAAATGATTGGTTAAGGTATAGCTGAGCAGAACTCAAGTTATACTATATAGTCTGCAGTCAATCAGGAAGTGTGGGGGTGGGGGGGAAATGGGAACAGGGAATGGGGTTGGGGAAATTGGAATCATGTTTTGCTAAGGGGGGGAAATGGTAAACAGGGACACAGGTAAGGCTCTGTGGTGTCAGAGCTGAGAAGGGGGACACTAAGGAAGGAAACTGGAATCATGCTTGCTGGAAGTTCACCTGAATAAACATCAAATTGTTTGCACCTTTGGACTTCGGGTATTGTTGCTCTCTGTTCATGCGAGAAGGACCAGGAAAGTAAGCGGGTGAAGGAATAAGCCCCTAACAATACCAATACATACATGTTTCTTATTAAAGTGATCTGTAATTTGTATTAAGTTTGCAAGATATTTAGGACAAATGTTCCTTTTGTAGTCCACAGATTACTTGGGTTACAGTTGAGGGCAACTACACCTGTATGTTCCTTCCGTGGCCCAGCAAAGGCACCCACTCCTTGGAGAATGCAGTTTGAACTAGTATATGCATACCTTTCCAGAAGGGTTGCTTCAGGGGTTGTTAAGGGAGATAGTACATTAGTATTCCCCACTCCATACTAGAGAAGATACACACAAGGCCACAATAGTACATACATAGCTGCATTTTTAATACAATATACCCCCAAAGGCATTAACCCTAATTCAATAAAGTTCAGTCAAGATATTGCAGGAAATCATCAGTCTCACAGTTTATACATACAGTGAGCAAAATAGCAAAACTGAACTCTGCAATGTGGCTTTGACAAGAATTTTGCAGGCATCACAGTATACTTCCGTTTTTCTGAAACCCTGTTGTCCAAACCTCTGCATTATCCAAATTCCTTCCTTGTCTCCCAGCACAGGATACAGCCCCTCTGCAGCATGTATTGCATGCTGGGAGACAAGGAAAAGATTCAGATAATGTGGAAGTTCAGATAATTGAGTAGAGACTCCAGGCCAAGACTGAAGGGACGATGAGCCCCTAGCCACAGGGAAGCCACCCTGCTGCTGAATGGCTCCTGCCATCTCTATTATCTGAACAAAATCTGTGCCCCACATGTTATTTGGATAATCAGGAATATACTGTATTTGGTTGTGCTGATTCTCTCATTCTTACAAATCCCATAAAGGAGCAGAGAAAAAGGACAGCAGAAGAAAGGGCACCAGCATAAGTTTAAGCAGCTGTGTTATACTGGTGCAATGCATCTACATTAGGGGTTTACATTGGTACACATTTCCCTAATGTAGACAATCCTTAAGTTCCATTCAGTTGGATTTGTACAAACTCATTAAAGGCAATGAGATTGAAAAAAAGTCACTGACAGCATAATTGAAACCAAAAGTGCTTGTGGATGGGTGTTGAACACTGAGGGTGAAATCCTTGACTCATTTGTCCTGTAGAACCGTTATTGTGAACATGAAACAACTAAGCTTGATTCTAAGATCCTAGAATAAGTTTGCAGAACTTACTTTGAAAAAAAAAATCTAGAACTTGAACTGAGCATATTTGATACAGAAATCACTGAAGTTGACAATTAACATGGAAATCCACAGTGTCACTTTTCACTTTCCAGTCACTTTACAGACAAGATCTGCTCTTTAAGCCTTGTGATATTTTACAGATGGGAAAACTAATGCACAGCAAGGCCAGATGACTTTCTCATGTATATATAGCAAGTCAATGCAGATCAAGGAATACATTCTGAGAGACTTGACATCTACTCCATTTCTTAAACCACATTCCCTCCCTCATGAATTCAACCACCAATTATATTTACTAAAAAGGTTTTTTTTACCACCCTCTCCATTCCCCTTGCCTATTGATCTCTACTAAGCATCTTTTTGTCTTGTTGTGATCAATTTAAACTGCAAGTATTTGGGGCAAAGACCATGGGTAAATTTTGTCCCCACTGTCATCAGTTGGAGTTTTGCCATTGATTTCAATAAGGCCAGGATTTCACCCAATGTTTTACTCACTATTTAAAGTGCTTTATACAAATGTTAAACAATAAACAATACTTTCTCCTCTTTTCTTCTACTATAAACAACATTTCTAAGGTCTAACAGTGTACTACGATACGAATAATGCAGTCATTGGCATGGACTGAAAAATGAATGACCATTATACTTCTGACTCTCATTAAAAGGCAAATTAGAAATATTTCTGAATAATTCATAATAATGTGCCTATCCACATACAGGTTTTATTTGGGACTATATGTGGAGTTGTCAACATGCAGGAAAATAATTGCTTTTGTGACAGTTCACATCTCATCAGAAGCTGGAAAGTTTAGGAGAATATCTATTTGTGCAAGATTTCTAATCCCAAAATTTTGATTAAGTAGCAGATAAGCTGATGAATATTTGGCATATTATTCAAAACATACTAAGCTACAAAGTTTTTGAGGTTCACAAGTGTTAATTTTTTTAATGACATATATCATTATTTAAATGGGGGAAGACACATACACTTCATTTCTGCCTCTCTCTCCATGCATCTGAAGAAGTGAGGTTTTTACCCATGAAAGCTTATGCTCAAATAAATCTGTCAGTCATTAAGGTGCCACCTTACTCCTTGTTGTTTTCATTTCTACCTGTTTTCAGTACTCTTACAATTAATATTAACTTCAAAACTGCATATTGCTAGCAAAGAGTTGTTAAACACAGCTAGATAAAAGGCATGAGGTTACCTGTATAATGCTTTCCCCAGGCCTCATGTCTGTATAAATCTTGACATTGTATGATATGTTGGAGAAGGTTGGTGAGTTATCATTGGCATCAATCACCAGGATACTGACCATAACTGCGGTACTTTCCTGTACACCATCAGAAGCTATCATCTTCAAAGGAAAAAAGAATACAGAAAAGCACTTTAATAGGGTAGAATTAAGACAAATGCAACTAAGAATAAAATGAACTCTTGCAAGTAAAATTCATTTGTCTTTTTATGTTCAATCTGGCATGTTTTGGCACCTACCAGAAAAATCTGTATACTTTTCTTACTAGACTACCCATATGATGATACCATGGGAATTCAGCTGAAAAGAAGCAATAATGTACTGAATAATGAAACAGAAAGATAGTGTAAATATATGCAGTACAATGCCAGAAGACCTGCAATGTGAGACCTCTATTAATCCAGCATTTTCAAATAATCTCACTTTAGACCCAAACTTGCAACAAGCTCAGTACCATTATCTCCCATTGAGATCAATGGGGCTTGAAGGAATTCAGCACCTTCCAAGAGGCACTTGGGATCTTGCAGGATTGGGTTATACATACACACTAGATTTTCCTAACTTTCATTGAATCTCCCATACATGTATGCTTTTTCAATGTCAGCAAGAGCACAAAGAGGTGGCAGAAAGTAGTGGGAAGAATCCTACTTTCAGCCCATTTCCTCCTTTCCCCCAGAACAAGTACATCTCAGGCAATAGGACATTGCCTTTTCACATTACCATGGTACTGTTTTTTATCTTGACCTGGATGAACCATCCTCTGGTAGTGAGAGGTTAGTTCAGTCTCAGTGTCTATTCAATACTTTGCCTCTCTCCTGACAATGGCCCCAAACTGTATGAAATAATCCTAAATAAGATGGTGGTGATTATTATAATTTCCTATTTGTATTACTGTTGTGCCATGAGGCCCTGAGACTGGTCTACATTGTGCCAGGCACAGTACACCTACAAGTTAGACCAATGGCTGTCAACCTTTCCAGACTACTGTACCCCTTTCAGGAGTCTGATTTGTCCCATATACCCCCAAGTTTTACCTCACTTAAAAAACGCTTACAAAATCAGACCTAAAAATACAAAAGCGTCAGAGCACACTGTTACTGCAAAATTGATTACTTTCTCATTTTTACTATATAATTATAAAATAACTCAATTGGAATACAAATATTATACTTACATTTCAATGTATAGTATATAGAGCAGTATAAACAGGTCATTGTCTGTATGAAATTTTTGTTTGTACTGATTTTGCTAGAGCTTTTTATGTAGCCTGCTGTAAAACTATACAAATATCTAGATGAGTTGATGTACTCCCTGGAAAACCTGTGTACCCACAGGGGTACACATACCCCTGGTTGAGAATCACTGAGTTAGACAATCCATGCCTCAAAAAAAAAATCTGAATAGACAAGACAAAGGATAAGGAAAAGGAAGAATTATTTTACAGAGGCAGAATTGAGGCACAAAGATATAAGTGATTTGCCCAAGGTCAAATAAAAAGTCCATGGTAAAGCCAGGAACTGAATTCAGATCTACCAAGTCCCAGTCCAGTGCCTTAATTACATTCCCATCCTGTGTTCTTTATTATTTAGAGAGGCAGATTCTCTCTCTTTCTGTGCTCACTTTGCATTGCTCAGGCAATCCAAAGGGACCAGACATCCATTGTAACTCCCCTGCTGGGGATTCATGTGATTCAAGGAGCACCCCAGTGGTTTTAGAGCCAGTTCCTATATTGCTCTTCCACAACACCTGGCACAAAATACCTCAATGTATCAGGCAATAGGAAAGGAATTATTGTTGAAGCCTTAGTTTTGTCCCAAGTTTCCTAATAAAGCTCAGAGGCAAAGTATATAGAGTAAGTCACTGGGCTGCTGTCTCAGAAACTCTGGAAACATGTATATATTCTCCCTCACTCTTCTTGTAATTGCAGGGAATTTTAAATAGTTTCTAGTTCTCTATACTTACACAAAACCACTATTGGTTTGAAGCTAAATGAATTTCTACAGCCCAGAACTGTGTAGGGGAGCATTTTTTCATCAAATGGATACTATGCACATGTGTTTATTGGTCAAAATTAAGGATATTATAAATAGTTAAACCATCAAACTAGCAATGTTGTCAATACGAGCAAAGGAAACCAGCATTTGAAAATAATCTCACTTTGGACCCAAACTTGCAAAGAACTGCATACCTTTATCAAATCAATGGGAAATCAATGGGAATTGAAGTAATTTGGCACCTTACAAAAGGCACTTGTTATCTTGCAGGACTTGGTTGAACATACACACTACAATTTCCTAAATTTCTCTGAACCGCTCACACATTTATGCCTCCTCAATGTCAGCAAGAGAGCAGGGAGGTTGCAGAGAGTAGTGGAAAGTGGGAATAGTCCTACTTTCAGTCCTCTTTACCTACCAGATAGATGCGAAGGTAAATGGGAGAAGTAAGCTATTTTATTAAAAAGGATGAACTAACTTACTCCTCCTTCACCCAGATCCAGGGAGGAACAAGGAAGAGAGAAACTCTGAGTCAGAATTCATTCCTTGGTCTGTTCCTTGGGTGCTACAGCTACACACTACATCTTATTCAAGACAAATTATAAAGTAACGATCTAGCCCTAAATTATTCCTATCCTCCAAGTGGGTATTAATTTGTGTATGAGAGAGAGCAGAGGATAGCCTATTCAAAAGCATATGTTCTGTTTTATTTTCTCTCTGTCATATCGAAACATTCTGTTTGTAAATACCATATTACCTTTTTCAACATTAAAAATGCTATAATACCTGAGCAGTTCCTGGTGTGTTTTTGAAAGAATATTGCTTACCGAGAAGGTGTATAGCTGCTGGAGCTCTCTATCAACTGGTTGGAGTAAGGTGAGGTAACGGGTTATACCAGTCTGAGTCACAGTGAAAAATGTATTATAATCATTTAGGAAAAGATGGAGCTGTGGATCCTTTGTCTTCAAAGAGAAAGAAATGAATATTAATTAATATGTAATATACATGTAAATATTAAAAAAAAATCATGCAAGCATTAATAATAGTGTAAATGAGCAGAATTAATATTAATTATTAATTATTATTATTATTATTATTTGTATTACTGTGTGCCTATGAGCCCTAGTTAATGATCCCATTGTGATCCCATTGTGCTAGGTGCTGTACAAACCAAAAGATGGTCCCTGCCTGAAAGAGTTTACAATGCACAGTACCATTACTGATAGAGTCTCTAAAACAGCAAAACACTCTAAATTGCTTTAATTAGCCCTCTTTTAAAATGTAATATTCTGAAAAAATATTTGAAAATAAATTTAAAAAATTTAGGGAACCTCCCCCCAAAAAACGTTTTAAAAACAAAACAAAAAACCCTAATGAGATAGGGTGATAACATTTTGACTTTTAAACAGATAATTCTTAAAACTGCATTTTACTTTATCAAGATAAAGATTCTAATCTCTGATTCATAGCATTTGTCCTCATAGCATATTTTGAGAAATCTTCCCATTTGCTTTGTGCAGCAATAAAATAGTTCAGATAAACAATGTCTACCACATGCTGAAGATTAGTATCTGGTTGTTGTAGAAACTCTGTAGTACAAAACATTCAGGCATATCCTTGTATATCAGAAGAAAAAAAGAATTTATACACAGGTAAAAATAATGATAATTACTTTGACCATAAATGAAAATAAACCTCAGAATCTAGATACACTATAGTTTAATATTTATTTTGATTTTGAAAAAATATTTTAAGTAAAAGTATGTGAAATATTTTGGCAGCTCAAGACTTCTCTAAACGTCTAGTAGGGAAAATTCCCATGCTTTGAATTCCCCATCCTGTGAAGTTTAGCAGTTGTGCAGATGCAACTTAACTTGTATGTGCCAAAAGGTATGAGTAGGTTTAAAAGACATACTAAATGACTGACCTGGAACTCACCCTAGTTTGTCTTCCTTTACATAGCTTGAGTAGATAATGGTTATTTCAATGGTGTGGGGAAAAGCAATAACAACCCTTTACAGAGAAGAGGCAGTCAGATTGCATTTTGGAACAGACAGGACACCGACTGTCTGAAAAAGGGACAGACTAGGACTGCCATGAGAGAGAGTCAGAAAGGGCCATACTCCTTATCAAGAATTACTCAAGAGATGTGATGTTTAATGGTGAGAACTCGTGGATTGGCTCTTTATCAACCAGTGTAGCTTGAGAGTAGGGGGTCTATAGGAAGCTGCAAAAGGGGTTTTTAAGTAACATTGTGGATCCCTGATCCTCAGGCTTCTGGATGACAGGTCTGTCTTGAGGAACAATTTAGAGCAACCTTAGGAGGGCACCAAAACTCTGGCCATGTAGACAGCCCTACTTTGGAGCAGGGAACAACACAAACATGCCAAATCTATGTCACTTGCAGATTCCCCTAGACCAGAGGAACCCCTAATTATTATGATAGTTAAGCTATCTTTCTATGCATTTTGTGCTGTTGCAATAACACAAAACCAGAGGAATGGGCACCTTTTATTTAACGATGTATCTAACCTGCTACACTGATTTTACTGGATCTTTTGCAGTTACTATGTATTGGAGTTAACTTTTTAAACACTTTAATTTTATTTTCTCTCTGATTTTATGAAAATAAATGCCGCTTTGTTTTTTATATAATCTGACTGGAACCTACTAAGTGCTTTTTAAATTTGGGACACACTACCTCTTCTATTTTTCAGCATGACTACTGGTTACCTGAGTTCATTTCTTGAAGTAGATAGGAGAGATTATGGCAAGGGCTGCTATGTGACTGATCAGAATAGAAAATGGATGTTAAGTTAGAAAATTAGTCACACAGAAATTGTCTAAAATGGTACAGACCAAGGGAAAGAAGGCCAAAGCAATATTATTGATCAAATATTACAGCTATTACCATCTTCACCAAATCCAGTGGTTGCAAAATGCCTATTTGTCTTAAAAAAGAACGCATTTTGAGGACCTTTCCCTACACCCACGCACACATATCAAAGTGAAATACTTCAAAATAAGATCTTCATTTCACTATTTTTTAGCAGCTAAGGAGGAAATGGACATACTCTACATTTATGTCAGTGCCACTAAATGAAATCTGAAGCTTAAACTTGTTATGGCTTTTAGATTCTCAGACTCCAACGAGAGACTGCTGAATTGGAATTAATTTGCAAACTGGATACAATTAACTTAGGCTTGAATAGAGACTGGGAGTGGATGAGTCAGTACACAAAGTAAAATTATTTTCCCTTGTTTATTCCACCACCCCACCCCACACTGTTCCTCAGACGTTCTTGTCAACTACTGGAAATGGCCCACCTTGATTATCACTACAAAAGGTTCTCCTCTTCCCCCGCCCCAGCTCTCCTGCTGGTAACAGCTCACTTTAAGTGATCACTCTCCTTAGAGTGTGTACGGTAACACCCATTGTTTCATGTTCTGTATGTATATAAATCTCCCCACTGAATTTTCCACTGAATGCATCTGATGAAGTGAGCTGTAGCTCACGAAAGCTTATGCTCAAATAAATTTGTTAGTCTCTAAGGTGCCTCAAGTACTCCTTTTCATCTCACAAAAGAATTCTATAGACAAAACCAGACAAATATATAGTCACAGAGTTATGAACACTAAAACACAGTGTCAAAAGGTGTAATATTATTTTTCTGAAAGCACTGTTCTTGTTCTAAGAGCATTTACTCAAACTGTATCATAAACAACTTTCCTAAAGATCAGTTATTTCCTTCTACTCCTAGCTAATTAACTATGCAGAAAGATTTAGGAATTAAAAAGTTACTTCAAGTGAAAAACCTTAAGATTCTCATGGCCTAGCAGGCATAACTGAAACATTTCACCAAACTGAAATAAAAGCACTAAAAATATAATACTGTAATAAATAGTTGCAAACACAAAATAGGGCAAAAAGATGAAAACAAATATTTAATTTTGCAGCCCAAAGTACTCTAGGAAACTGAAGCACAGGTTTTGGAAGACAAAGATTACACTATTTAAGTCCTAGAGCTAGAAAAACACTTTGGTTGCTAAAAACTAAGTGCAAGAAGTGTTACAAATGAGTGTTTCCTGTCACTTAA
Source organism: Dermochelys coriacea (assembly GCF_009764565.3). Lineage (NCBI taxonomy): Eukaryota > Metazoa > Chordata > Testudines > Dermochelyidae > Dermochelys > Dermochelys coriacea. The sequence continues at coordinate 89,181,089 of NC_050074.1, read as the reverse complement.
AGATTTGCTATAACCACGACAACTGTCAGTAAAATTAAAGCTCTTTTCGCCATTAACAGTCCAAAGAAAGAAAAAGGGGTGTCCATTATGTTTTTTCCAGGAGAAGTGGTGGCAATGACTGTTTACTTGTAGACGCTATTAAGTTAAACACAAAACTTTATTTTTAGAAAATTCCAAGCCATTTTTTAGACCTAGGGTGACCAGATAGCAAGTGTGGAAAAATCAGGACAGGAGGTGGGGGGTAATAGGCCCCATATAAAAAAAAGCCCCAAATATCGGGACCATCCCTATAAAATTGGGGCATCTGGTCACCCTATGTAGATCTCTATATGGTACTGTGTCAAAACAGGCTCGGTTCAACTAAAGGATTTGTTTATAACTCTAAGAACGTTCATTCCAATTTAGTTCTTTGAACCTTTCCACTTCATTTAATATCACACAAGTGATTCCTCAAGACTGTGTGAACTTCAAGCCAAATCAGTCTTCTATGGTTCCTGCTTTCACACAGTTTTGAACAAGATTAATTTAACTTTCTGGATGAATTTTGTTTCAAACATACAATCATGTTGGGTTCCCTGGGTTCCATTATAACCCTTTGCTTCTGACCATCTATGTGTTCTATTATAGATTCATAGATAGTAAGGTCAGAAGGGACCATTCTGATCATCTAGTCCGACCTCCTGCACAGCGCAGGCCACAGAATCTCACCCACCCACTCCTACGAAAAACCTCACCTATGTCTGAGCTATTGAAGTCCTCAAATCGTGGTTTAAAGACTTCAAGGAGCAGAGAAGCCTCCCTCAAGTCAACCATGCCCCATGCTACAGAGGAAGGCGAAAAACCTCCAGGGCCTCTCCAATCTGCCCTGGAGGAAAATTCCTTCCCGACCCCAAATATGGCGATCAGCTAAACCCTGAGCATATGGGCAAGATTCACCAGACAGATACTACAGAAAATTCTTTCCCGGGTAATTCAGATCCCATCCATCTAATATCCCATCTCAGGGGATTAGGCCTATTTACCCTGAATATTTAAAGATCAATTACTTACCAAAATCCCATTGTCCCATCATACCATCTCCTCCATAAACGTATCAAGTAGAATCTTAAAACCAGATAGAACTTTTGCCCCCACTGCTCCCCTTGGAAGGCTATTGCAAAACTTCACTCCTCTGATGGTTAAAAACCTTCATCTGATTTCAAGTCTAAACTTCCAGGTGGCCAGTTTATACCCATTTATTCTTGTGTCCACATTGGTGCTGAGTTTAAATAATTACTCTCCCTCTCCTGTATTTATCCCTCTGATATATTTATAGAGAGCAATCATATCTCCCCTCAACCTTCTTTTAGTTAGGCTAAACAAGCCAAGCTCCTTAAGTCTCCTTTCATGAGACAAGTTTTCCATTCCTCGGATCATCCTAGTAGCCCTTCTCTGTACCTGCTCCAGTTTGAATTCATCCTTTTTAAACATGGGAGACCAGAACTGCACACAGTCTTCTAGGTGAGGTCTCACCAGTGCTTTGTATAACGGTACCAAAACCTCCTTATCCCTACTGGAAATGCCTCTCCTGATGCATCCCAAAACTGCATTAGCTTTTTTCACAGCCATAGCACATTGGCAGCTCATAGTCATCCTGTGATCAACCAATACTCCAAGGTCCTTCTCCTCTTCTGTTGCTTCTAATTGATGCGTCCCCAACTTATAACTAAAATTCTTGTTATTAATCCCTAAATGCATAACCTTACACTTCTCACTATTAAATTTCATCCTATTACTATTACTCCAGTTTACAAGGTCATCCAGATCCTCCTGTATAATATCCCGATCCTTCTCTGAATTGGCAATACCTCCCAGCTTTGTATCATCTGCAAACTTTATTAGCACACTCCCACTTTTTGTGCCAAGGTCAGTAATAAAAAGATTAAATAAGATGGGTCCCAAAACCGATCCCTGAGGAACTCCACTGGTAACCTGCCTCCAACCTGAAAGTTTGCCTTTCAGTAGGACCCGTTGCAGTCTCCCCTTTAACCAATTCCTTATCCACCTTTTGATGTTCATATTGATCCCCATCTTCTCCAATTTAACTAATAATTCCCCATGTGGCACGGTATCAAATGCCTTACTGAAATCTAGGTAAATGAGATCCACTGCATTTCCTTTATCTAAAAAATCTGTTACTTTTTCAAAAAAGGAGATTAGGTTGGTTTGGCACGATCTACCTTTTGTAAAACCATGTTGTATTTTGTCCCATTTACCATTGACTTCAATGTCCTTAACTAATTTCTCCTTCAAAATTTTTTCCAGGACCTTGCATACTACAGATGTCAAACTAACTGGCCTGTAGTTACCAGGATCCCATTTTTTTCCTTTCTTAAAAATAGGAACTATATTAGCAATTCTCCAGTCATTCAGTACTACTCCTGAGTTTACAGATTCATCAAAAATTCTTGCTAATGGGCTTGCAATTTCAGGTGCCAATTCCTTTAATATTCTTGGATGAAGATTATCTGGGTCCCCCGATTTAGTCCCATTAAGCTGTTTGAGTTTTGCTTCTACTCAGATATGGTAATATCTACCTCCATATCCTCATTCCCATTTGTCATGCTACAATTATCCCTAAGATCCTCTTTAGCCTTATTAAAGACTGGGGCAAAGTATTTGTTTAGATATTGGGCCATGCCTAGATTATCCTTAACCTCCACTCCATCCTCAGTGTTTAGCGGCTCCACTTCTTCTTTCTTTGTTTTCTTCTTATTTATATGGCTATAGAATCTTTTACTATTGGTTTTAATTCCCTTTGTAAGGTCCAACTCTACTCGACTTTTAGCTTGTCTCACTTTATCCCTACATGTTCTGACCTCAATTAGGTAGCTTTCCTTGCTGATCCCTCCCATCTTCCACTCCCTGTATGCTTTCTGCTTCTTCTTAATCACCTCTCTAAGATGCTTGCTCATCCAGCTTGGTCTACAACTCCTTCCTATGAATTTTTTCCCCTTTCTTGGGATACAGGCTTCCGATAGCTTCTGCAGCTTTGATTTAAAGTAATTCCAGGCCTCCTCTACCTTTAGAACCATAAATTCTTCAGTCCAATCCACTTCCCTAACTAATTTCCTTAATTTTTGAAAGTCAGCCCTTTTGAAATCAGAAACTCTAGTTGCAGATTTATTTTTGTTAATCCTTCCATTTAGTTTGAACTGAATTAGCTCATGATCACTTGAGCCAAGATTATCCCCTACAACCATTTCTTCTATGAGGTCCTCGCTACTCACCAAAATTAAATCTAAAATGGCATCCCCTCTAGTCGGTTCAGCAACTACTTGATGAAGGAATCCATCAGCTATCGCATCTAGGAAAATCTGAGCCCTATTATTATTACTAGCACTGGTCCTCCAGTCTATATCTGGGAAGTTAAAGTCTCCCATGATCACACAGTTTCCATTAGTATTTACTTTATTAAAAACATTAAAGAGGGCTCTATCCATATCCAAATTAGATCCCAGAGGTCTATAGCACACCCCAAGCACTATCGTAGGAGAGGCTTTACTAGTTATCTTCCCCAATGTAAGTTTTGCCCAGACAGACTCTGTCTTATCCATTGCATCGCTTCTTATTTCTTTACATTCTACCTCATCATTGATATACAATGCTACTCTACCACCTTTACCTTTATCTCTGTCTTCCCTAAACAGCACATACCCTTCAATACCTGTAGTCCAGTCATGACTATTATTCCACCATGTTTCTGTTAACCCTATAATATCTGGTTTCACTTCCTGCACCAGTAGCTCTAGTTCCTCCATTTTGTTACCTAGGCTCCTCGCATTGGTGTACAAACATCTTAATTTTTGCTGTTTGACCTTGCTCACATTTTGTACCCTATTAGGCACAGTCATTCTACAGCCAGTATAACCTATTAGACTAGTATCCACACCGCCCTCGCTCCTTATATACATTCTCCTACCCACAGCTGTATCCTTTCTTACTTCGTCTTCTTCCCTCTCAATGCTAAAATCTGGCGTGGAGATTACCTGGACATCTCCCAACCATCTCCCCCTAATTCCTAGTTTAAAGCTCTCTTTATCAGTTGTGCCATTCTTGATCCTAGAAGTCTATTTCCTTCCCTACTCAGATGAAGTCCATCCCGAGAGAACTGTCCTCTGTCCGTGAATGCCTTCCAGGCCATACATCCCAATGCCCTCCTTATAGCACCACTGCCTAAACCATCTGTTGACAGTCATAATCTTGTCACACCTTTGTTGCCCTTCTCTAGGAACAGGAAGGATCCCACTAAAGATCACCTGAGCCTCAATTTCCTTAAGCGTCTTCCCCAGCCTAGCATAGTCTCCCTTAATACTTTACAGCGAGAATCTAGCTGTATCATTTGTTCCCACATGAAGGATAATTAGGGGATTCTTTCCCGCTCCCTTTAGGATCATTTTCAACCTCAGGTCTACATCCTGTATCTTAGCACCCGGAAGACAGCACACCCTTCTATTCTCTGGATCAGCTCTAGTTACAGGCCTGTCTATTCTTCTCAATTACTTTCTTTGAGGTCCATCAATGGAATATGGATGCTTTTTCTATGCTAAAGACACTTCTTTATTCTTCACAGACGTTAGAACTGTCATCTCAAAGCAAGTGAATACTTGGTGTGTATCTAGAATGGAATATTTGGAAGATGGTTGTGATAGGACTGATACAGTAAAAGAGACTTATTCCTCCACAAAGTATAATAATGCAAGTTACCATTCTCTTCAGTCTCATCCATCATTAACAAAATCTGCCAGCTAAATTCTGATTGCAGTTTAGGCTTGATGTAAGGAAAAAAATCTTTGACTTGCAAATTGAGCAGATTTGATATGGGAGGCACTGAGACTAACTAACTAATGGAACTTTTGTGATCATGATTATAAATATAATCACATTTTTTTAAAATAAGGATTGAACATAAGCACTATCATTCTTGACTACTACAGTATGTATTTGAGGTTCTCTCTACCAAATTGTCTGCAAAGGTCTGAGCAGATCAGATAGAACCAGCAATCAGAAACCACACACAACAGTGTAAACTAACAACATGCAGCTAAGAACCACTTCAAACATGCAGAACAAACCTCATATGTTTTATCTTGGCACTATTTAGACTATTTATTTACCCATCTGATAAGTAATCAATGTAATTTTCTGTAGCAATGACAATTTATTTTGTAGCAGGATATATATTTATCTGCTGAATATATAAAACAGTTGTAACATATCCCCGTTAAAACTCCATTGACGTAAGTGGGCTTACAGCAGAAATGAATATGGCCCAATGTATTTAAAGTGTTACAGGCAGACTTCTCTAAATAACCTATAGTTGCAAAGTTTCCCAGCTTTACTGAAATAAAAATGAAGGAAAGAGAAACCAAAGCGCACAATTACAACCAAAATATAGTTTCACACACTCAACACCCAGTACCTACAGGAATGGCATCTGGTACAAGCTACAAAACAAAACAAACATGATATAAAATGAATAAATACAAACAAAGACACATATAAAGCAATGATGTACCTTATGAAAATGGAAACAATAACAGTTACAAATCTGAAACAATTAACTGAGCTGCAAAAGGCATTCACAATGCACATTGAACCCATTTATACTGAGCCTGGGTTAGAGTTTGTTCTACTTCCAAATCTCAAAGCAGTTCATGAAAATTTGCAAATCTGGGCAGAGGGTCACCATCAGTTCACACAACTCGGTTCCCTTCAACTGAAGTTCATTTTCTTTACAAAAAAAAAGTCCTATAGAATTTAATAAGGATAAAATCAATAACTTCTACAGAAATTACTCTTCACACTGACAGAATCAATAGAAAATGATATCTGTACTACAGGTTTTTGAACTACCCTGTAAAACTTGATAGAAGGGATATAATTCTCTAAATTTCTAGAGGACTTTCCTGTAAGTTCCCAGAACAAACCTCAATACCCAAAGAGTGCCTATAGTGGCATGTCCACACACTTCCTGCCCCATCTTGAAGCCAATTAGCTTCCTTCCAAGACGTCAGAAGGAATGAGCGGTCCTCTTCAGGGAAAGAGCACCATAGGTCATTTCCCAATCCCATAAAGGATTCCTCTACCCATATTGTGTAGCAGGAAGCAGCAAAGAGGCTGCATCTACAACTAAACTCTGGCTGTACCAGGGCTAAGAGACAACCCAAATCCCTTGCATGCAATAGAGCTGCATCTCATCCACTAAAACAATCTTGATGGATTAAGGAAGTGACCCATACTGTCATACCACAGATAATCAGCTTGGGGTCGGAAGTTGCCATTCGGCAATACAAGGGAACTGCCAAGTAAAACCATCCTGCCACGTGACAGGGAAGAAAGGGTGGATGGGATGGGAGTGGCATATTATGTCACCATCATTTCTAATGAAGGTAGCATAAGATAAGTTTGTGGAATTGTCCTAAGCCCAAGAAAAAGGGGATCAGAATATGAGTGAAAGAGGAATTTTTTCTTTTTTTTTTACATTATTGAAACGTCACAAAATGTGCGTGTCTTTTCATCTTTTCCCCCCTAGCTTTATAATCCATTCATAACTGTTTTTTGTAAAAACTCTGAACTTGTTTTATACACTCCTCTTCAATAAGAACTGGCACAGAGTGCTATTTTTAACAATGTTGGTGGGAATAGCTCACACAACTAGGCTGATTAGCCTACAGGATATCAATGACTCATAGACAACATCAACCAGATAGCCCTGCAGTTCTCTGAAAGCATATAATCTTCAGGGAAGCAAAGGAGGACGAACCCACAGTGCAGATGGAAAATGTCTTATTAGCTTATTGAAAGTCTCAGAGCCTTCTCCTTTTGCAAATAATCCCTTGGACAAAGAATACAGTACAATGATACCAAGATGACAAAGCAATGCAAGAACAATCAAAGAATAAAAGATAACTTACAACTATCTCCTTAGGTGATGGAGATCAGCTAGGAGACTATTTCTTGGCTGTTTTCTGGAGACCCTACTCTTAGGTTCTGACTTCTTTACCTGAGGGACTACATAAGGCCAATATGTACTTCTGGAAGGTGTTCTGATACTATGATGAGAGTGGTATAGGAACCACAATAGAGCAGAACAAAGCAAGGGACCCACCTGATCCCTAGTGATAAGATATTCCATAAGGTTTCAATATGATGTAGAACATTGCATTGTATGTCAAAAATGTATACACTTGCTCTAAGGTTCAAGAAGAAGTGAGCAGCAGATCCTATTGAGAGTATGCAAGTGAGCGTAAAGAGGGAAAAGAATAGTGGTGATGTTACGGCCGGGGCTTTATTATAGACCACCAAATCAAGAGGAGGAAGTAGCTGAGGCATTCACCAAGCAGTAACGAGATTAACTAACACACATGAACTAGTATTAATGGGGCATTTTAACTTCCCTGATATCTGTTGGAAGACTAATACACTAAAACATAATACATCCTGCAAGTTCTTAGCACATGTAGTGAACAACTTTCTGATTCAGAATGTTGAGGAAACAACTACAGAGTCATGCATTTTGGATCTGGTTTTGACCAAAAAGGGATGAATTCATTTCAAACACAAACGTGGTTGGGAACTTGGGAGGGAAGAACTTGGGAACATGATCCAATAGAATTCAAAATCTTAAGGAAAGGAGGACATGAGAATAGCAAAACAAGGACACTGGATTTCAAAAAGGCAGATTTCAACCAACTCAGGGACATATTAGGCACGGTCCCAGGGGAAAACCAGTTCGGAAGAAAAGGAGTTGAAAGGGGGCTGGCAGTTCCTAAAAAATGTAACACGAGAGGCTCAACATCAAGCTACTCTGATGCAGAGGAAAGATAAGAGCCACAGGAGACCAATGTGTCTTCTTAAGGAGCGTTTTAGCTATCTAAAAACCAAAAAGGGTTACATACAGGAAATGGATGAAGGGGTTGTTACGTTATCTGATTAAAATATGGCCATAGAGATCATTGTAGCAACCAATGTACAAATTGTGGCATGTAAGATGTCTATGGAACGGTTATGACTCACTGAATATGACTGTGCTATTTGTATGCATGTATCATTTTTGTATTTGAAGTTGGCTGTATACCTGTATTTCAAACATTTGCTCCTGAAGTAACACTCAGAAGGTAGTTATCCAGCACATCTTGGAGGGACTATTCAAATTAAGTGGCTCATCAGGTAGCACTTAACTTACAATGGAAGATGCCCATCTACTCTTAATGGACTTTCCTGCTGTGACTAGGCAAAATCATGCACAGACGTGTGACTTGTCCATGTGACTCCAAAGACCATCTTGTTACTGTAATTTTCCCCCGTAAGAACAATGGGACTCCCTCCACATGGCAGAAGCTATAAAAGGCCCTGGAAACACCTCCCTGCTTCAGTTTACTTGGTTCCCAAGGTATTTATGTGGTTTACTTAAATTTATGCCATTTAAACAGCCTACTTAATTATAACAACAATGGATAGTGCTGCTATAGTTACAGGTCTGCCAAAAATCCCATTTATATACAGTCAGTTTTTGACAGATTTATAACTCAACGAGGGTTGGAATTTAGGTTAGATGGTTCAGGAGTGAAGACAACTTTGGGCAGGTAAATGAAGAATAATACAAAATACGATTTAAATTAATGTGTGGATTTTAAGTGAGAAGAGCACATACAAAGTATTATTATGGACAACATCACAGTGGTCCCCATTAAAAACCAACATTTACATACCACACAGTGGATAAGTGTTGTCTTTTTAATGGCCAATAATGTTTGATTTAATTTTTAATTTAATTTACAAATCTAAAATAAAATCTGCAGCTCTTTCACCTTGTGCTGTGATCTTGTCAGATCTGACATGACTTGTTAATTTTTAAGACTATATGTATAAACTACACCTACTTACTGCCCTCCCACCAGCCTAGAAGAAGTCTCATATTCAGTCGAGCAGACCTCCAGTATGTACAATAGAGTAAGCTTTACATGAAATAACTTTGACATATGCATTAGTATATAAACATGTCGTCCCTGATACTATATTCTCTTAAACTACTTTTAGACTGGTGTGATTTCATTGAAGTCAAGAGAGTTACTCAGATATAAACTTGGTGATAAAGAAGTGAAAAGCACATGCATTAAGTGGGGCCATAAAAATATCGAGGCCCTGAAAGTACGTCCTGGGTGTACCCACACCAGGGGATCATCTTAAGGTTTATTTCTGAGTTCTTGAGTGCCATCTATGCATCATTATTCACCCCATCTGGAACTTGGTGGATTGCCTCTGCATGTGCTCACATAGAAGGGGCTCCATGGAAGTTCTGCAGAGTGAGCTTGAGTTTGTTTTTCCAACAGATTTCAATAGGGAAATCCAAGCAGGAGTAATACAGTTCAGCTGTATTCCCTTGGATCTCCCCTCTACAACTCCCATTGAACAAGTGGAGGATGACCCAGCCAATGGCTGTGTAGTGAGGCAGAGTGGAAGTATAAAAGGAAGGTTCTGCAGCTCAGTTTGGCCACAGCCAGTGGAGGAGATGGATACTTCTGCCTTGCTGTGGCACCCAGGAGAGGAACCTGCATGCTGCCATGCCTTGCCCCCAGAGGAGATGAATGCAGATGAGGAGTTGCCAGAACTACCACTGGCTGTAAACCTCAAGGAGCCAGAGGACCTGTGGAGGCCAGAGGTACCAAACCGCAGGGAGGTAGGAAGTAGCCCAGGGGTAGCCGACGACTGGCCGGCTACAGGGCTTACCTCGTCTCAGTTGGTATGTTGCGGCTGAATCCCCACCGACCCAGTGGGAGATCACACGACCACTGTTAGAGCCCTGGTCTGGGATGCGGTGGAGTAAGGAGCTGCGTCCCCCTGCCACTTAGCCCCTGGGTAGCTGACTCCCCACCATAGGCCAGGATGCCTGTGGTCCATGAACCCGCCCTGCTAGCACCATAGACTGCCTGTCGGGTGTGCAAACCCCTTTCAGAGCCCCTAGACTGTGTGGACACTCCCTCCTTACCTGAACCCCTAGACTGTGGGGTTGCTCCTTCTTACCTGAACCCCAAGACTCTGTGTGTTTGCTGGCTGCCTGTGCTTCAAGCTGAGGCTAAAGCCTGCTCTCTGCTCTGCCCCGCCCAAAGGACTAGAACTTATTGACTCGGTGTATCCGCGGCTGCCTGTGCCGGCAAGTTTACTCTACAGCCTGCTACCAGCCCAGCCCTGTCTGAGGGCTAAAGCCCTAGACTGTTACTTGCTGTCAAACCTATTGCGGGGCTGCAAGCTAGAAACTATGCTGGATGCTGCCCCACACAGGGGCTGGGACAAGGGGCCCAGACCGTTGTATGTTTGCCTCTGTCGGATGGGCCCAGAGCTCTAGACTGCTTATGGCTCAGTCCCACTGGTGCAACCAGAGGCCAAGGACTAAACCCCAAGACAATGAGGCAGAGTGGCCTCCCTCCCCACTGGAGAGCAAGGGAGCACTACAGGCAGCATAGCAGAAGTTTACTACAAGTGTTTACTACAAGACCCCACAGATGAGCAAAGACAGGAGGTGCTCTTGCAGATGACTCCTATCTTTGCAGCCTTACTGTGATCTTTCCCTGTAGATCTATACCCTCCCCATCCTCCTGCCGTCCTTCACCCCTGAGGGGACAATCCCTAGGAAACGATATGAGGAGAGCATCATGCAGTTCTGTTCTGAGTATCTCCATGGAAGTGGGTGATCTAGCCACTCTGCCTCTGAAAATTAATCCTTGGCTTCAAAGTACTAATGTTGAAAGCACCTACATAATGAATACTTAATATCATACTCAAGTTCCATGTCTGAGATTGTGAACTGGAAGCTATTATTAACAGTAACTCTTAGCTTTATATTCTGAGAGAGGGAAAAGCGTTCATTAATTTTCCCAAGTTTTCAAATTCACAGATGCATAAAGCAAATTACTGCACCCAAGGGGTTTGTCCATCATGTTAATTTTGCGATAGATCTTTTATTTTTGTTTCTAACTTAAGGTGCATGATGAAATTATGCTGTGTTTAGTCTTGCTTTAGGAAATTATGGGCAATATGTAAATGAGAATCGACTGACTTGAGCTAGCAGAGTTCCTTCATTACTTCACATGGCTGAAACCACACAAGATATAATACAGAAAATCTATTGTACTTCCACCCCTGATTCCCCCATTTCGTTTGTTGTCATTTATGTCTGTCTGTTTAATGAGGTATGTACCAGCTTTTTTCAGAAAAAAGTCACACTATAGTTTAGTTATTAATGCCAATATCTTTTTGGAGAATTTTTGTGATCAGTTAGGCCATACACCGTCCACAATCAGTTTTGGACGTCTCTTCAAAACACTGATTTACAGTATCTTAAAGACCACCTGATGCCTCAAGAAAAATATTTCAATACTATATAGAAACAATTGTTATAGAATAAGTGGCAAGGAGTCCTGTGGCACCTTATAGACTAACAGACGTATTGGAGAATAAGCTTTTGTGGGTGAATACCCACTTCATCGGATGCATGTAGAATGTTATAGAATATTTATTTTATTTGATTTACTTCTTTCTTCATTTTTTATTCCTTGTAAATTTGCATGAAAACAAAATTTTCTAACTGCAAAAGCGTTACTGTGTTTCTGTTGCTTATTCTCCACCCGATGTTTTAGGTCTGAAAGCCTGGTTGGTGAGTATTGGCATATGTCCATTGAGTTCAATCCTTGTGAAGTTATGTAGCTCTGCTGGAGGTGTAGAACTGAAAAAAAATTTCCAACAAAACTATTTTTGGAGTAGAATACTTTTTGGAAATATTTCATCACTTTGAATAATACGGGTGAAACTGACTCCAGTCATAGCTAACTAAATACAATTAATTCATTTAAGAGGCCCTGGGTGGGGCTTTGTCTTTCTATGGAGCATGGGTCATTTCCAAGTTTAAAATAGTGTAAATGGTGAATTCTCTGTAACTTGAAGTCTTTAAATCACGTTTTGAGGACTACAGTAACTCAGCCAGAGGTTAGGGGTCTATTACAAGAGCAGGTGGGTGAGATTCTGTGGCTTGAGATGTGCAGGAGGTCAGACCAGATGATCATGATGGCCCTGCTGATCTTAAAGTCTAGGAGGCTATGATTAGTATTATGAATATTTATGCTATGATGAAAAAATCATCAACTCCATTAAGTTAATTAAAATAACAATTGGGATTCTTAGAAAAATACATTTTCAGCACATCAAACACAACTCCCATGGGATACCAAAATCATAGAAGCATAATGCTCTATCTGCACTGACATTTGAAACTACATTAACAGTTTGTCACAAGACTCATGAATATGTCCAAACTTGAATGTATTTGTGTTTTAACAACAGTTCATTAACACTCATTAAATAACACAACTGAAATGTGTACTGTAGGAAGAGCACAAATTTTAGTTGCTAGTCATTAGTCCCCAGTAGTCTACAGTTAAACATGAGAGATGCGATGGGTGAGGTAATATCTTTTATTGGACCAACTTTTGTTGGTGAGATAGACAAGCTTTCAAGCTTACACAGAACTCTTCTTCAGGTCTAGGAAATGTACTCAGTGTCACAGCTAAATACAAGGTGGAACAGATTGTTTAGCATAAGTAGTTAATGTATTTCAAGGAACCATTCAAGGTGAAGTGGCCATTTAGCCATGACTGGAAACAAACATTTGTGTGGTCTCTACATTAGAATTTACTGTCAGAGATGGGGAATATATTAAATAATTTCCTGAACATTTGTTTGAATAAAAACCCACTTCTGTGTTCACTTCATGTAAATATACATGCAAATAAATTCACTGGCAGGAATGTTCATGATGATAGCAAATTTTAAGCAAGTATTAGAGAATAGCAACCAAAGTCAGTTTTGAACTCAGAAAAGTACTTTCATTGGAAATCTGGAAACATTCACACAGCTAAGAAACGTAAATGATACCATGTAACCAGTAAATCATTGTATAAACCTCTATGCAGGCAGAATCAAATGAATCACCACAGCTGAAATTTCAAATGTTAACTACTTACAATGAAGTACTCATGAAAAAACTACTGATCAAGATTATCTGCAGAAATGATTCAGCAAATAATTTCAAATAGCGACCAAACTTTTTTATTAACTACTTGTGGATAATTCAATTAATTCATTAAATTACTTGCTAGGTTATAAATAACTGAATAAATAAAAACAAACTGTTTGACTGTATATGGTGTACTGTATATAAATGATAATTTACCTTATTTCAAAGGCTTCAGTCACAATATTTTAAGTGTTTAAAAATGAACATTTCTAAGCATATATACAAACTTTAAACACACATAAGGATGGTCCAATAAAAAGAAAGAGAAACACACCTCTTCTACATCCTTGTCCAAAGCTATAATTTCTAGTGGAGAAGTCGAATTCTGGTTGTCAGAGATGGTTGTGCCCACTGGGGAGGACTCCAGAATAAACCCCTCATATAAAGATTCTGTGAAGTAAGGCTTCTGATTGTTCTCATCCAGGACTTCAATATGTAAATTGGCAAAGGCAGGAAGTGGATGACCATTGTCTTGTTCTGCCTAAAAAGACATAAATCTGATTGGCTATGGACTGTTTTTATATAATTTATTAACCTCTTTATAGATTATATAATTGACTCAACTTAAGTACAACTATGAATAGTCAATAATTACTACAGCTTTACTTTCAAGGGTAACAATACTTTCACACAGATAACTAATATTTAGTATTTCTCTGCTTATTTTGAAACATCACATCTGAGAAAAGACAGACATATATAGTAACCAAAGAATTAACTAACAAAGCAGATATTATAGGTTTACTCATGTTGCCCACTGATTTTAATAACTAGAGAGAAACTCAAGACATGTACAGTATTAGTAAACATCATTGTTATGAAAAATCTCTTGCAATGAAGATGAGAGAAGCCACAAATCTCTGCATAAATATATTCATTGGACAATATAATTACCACCTACACCAGGGATGGGCAAACTTTTTTGCCTGAGGGCCACATCTGGATATGGAAATTGTATGGTAGACCATGTATGCTATATCAGGTACAAACAGTAGAGTGTTCAGGGTGAAGAACAGTGTTTGGAGTGAAGAGAAAAATTAAGTGTAGATACTATCATGGTTGTTATTTTGTCCAAAATGAATGATGACACTTGTTCAAAAATTCATAAGGAACACATTCAGAGCACAAAGTTACTTGGAAAAATCTTCCACTCTGCATATGTCAACTGTTAAGTGAGAAGATAGAAATAGTGACATCAGCATACATTTAAAAAAATACCTAAAACTGCATCTATTTTTGTTTGACTATTTTTTAACTCTCAGATATAGAGGCAGATCTTGCAACTGGATCCAGACAGGCAGAACCCTATGCCTGAAATTAATATGGATCTGTTTGGATGCAGGGCTTTGCACAAAACAGCTGTCATCCAGGCTTCACAGAAATCAACTGGAAATTTGCTAACATTTTCACTGGACCCAGGATTTCACCAAACTGCAGGATCAGAGCCATAATTTTTATGTATTATTGTTCTTCCATGCCTATGGGATACTGGAAATCACTATAACTTATTCTTTTTTGTTAACAACCTTAAATTCATTATGACGGGGTGTGACACCTCTTGTGGGCTGTCTTGGGAATTAACTCTGTGCCCTCTCCTGATGGTTTCTCACGCACCGTCACTTCTGCTCCAGGGACCCATGTCACTCCCAGGACCACAGCATCCTCTTCATGACACAGCCCTCCCTCTGTGCCACACTCTATGCACCCCCTTCCGGGGGAATGTATCACAGTCCAGTCACTTCCCTCAGTGTCAACTGCAGCCCAACGTCTGGTCACTTCCTCAGTGGTGATGGTGGAGGGGAGGGACCCAGGCCTTCCCTCTACTCTGAGTCCCAGCCCAGGGACCCTGTAGATGGCTGCATCCCCTCCGCCTCCTCTATAGATGTCTCTGGGCCACTTCCACGCAGCCCCAGCACCCTCTTTGCAGTTGCCTCAGGGCCTCAGCCTGCAGATCCCTGCAGCCCACTAAGAGCTACCTTTCACTCCCTGGGTCTCTGCTTGCAGCACTGCTTTGTCCAGAGTGCTTGCTGCCTTCAGCCTGCGAAACAGCCAGTCCTTCTGCCTCCTCAAGCTTCAGGGAGTGAAGCTGCTCTACAGCCCTTCTTATATGGGCCTGTCCTGCCCTGGTTGGCTGCTCTCACAGCCCTTCTCTGATTGGCTGCCTCCCACACAGCCTCCCTAGGGTTTTATTAGCCCCAGTGTCAGGAAAGTGCAGCATCATATTCATCTTAATTAAAACAAAATATAACAGAGAAAATAATAAAAACTGAAGTAAATCAGGCCCCAATTTACAACATGCAGGAGGAGGGCTGATGTTTTTTCATGGAACCTCATTGACTTTAAAAGGAATCAGTTTGGGCACAGCAGTCTCCCCATGTATTGTAAATTGTAGGACTGGGACCGTAATTATTATACGAGTCTAAAATCTTTCAAGTAAGTGTACTGAATACTATTTGATAGAGGAGCAGTTAAACATAATAGGAAAAATCCTGGCTCTATTGAAGTCAGTGGGAATTATGCCATTGATTTCAACAGAGCCAGAATTTCATCCTATATGTACATTCCATATCGTATTAACTGTAATTGTATATTATACAGTATTGGAAAATACCCCATGTGATTTCTATATAGTTAATATTCTTAATATATTACAGATTTCAAATTTGACAAATCAGTTATATTTTGCTTTAATTGAGGAGCAACAAATTTAACAAAAAGACACTAATCAAAAACCCATAGTTCCTACTCAGGTAAAATCTTCATTTGGGACAGTGGAAGATATTAGGAAGCAAATCTCCTATTGTTTAGATGTTTATGGCAAAAGGCTCCGAATACTTGACAGAAACCCCCCTTTTAAAAGAAAATCAGGAACTCACTAAGCTGCAACTAGATGTGCCTGGTATTTTCTCTCGACTGTGTCAAATTTGCACACGTTATTGCTTTTCAGATCCAGTATCTTATATATGTGGCCCAGAGGTTAAAACTCACTGCAAAGTAGTTTTACACAGTACTAGTTTTGATTGACACAGATTTTTGTGTAATTTAGAATCCTTTGGAATGGTAAAATGAAAAAAAAATATTTAAAATGGAAAGGGAGAAAAAAACCCTATTTTCTACTGATACCTACACTATATATTTATGCATTACTAGGAATGGATAATAAATAAATGAGGAATTATAATATAAACCCTCTCTACCTTTCAAGAGATTTAGCTGAAAGGGGGGAGGAGAACTTGACTGAAATTTTCCTACATGGAATAGGATACCTTTTACAGTTCTTATGGTAGAAAATAATAAAATACATTTTGTCCTGTCTTACATACCATATAACCTCACTGACTTTGCTTTAGCATGATTAAAGTGAGGGAAATATTTTAATCTCCACTTTCCTGCCTTTAAGAATTTTCTAAATATAGACAACTGTGTATTGTATGCATGCAAAATAGTGACATTTTGTGTTAGGACTCAGAGTAAGCTCAGAAATGAGATGAGACACCAACACTTAAGTTTCCTTTGAGGATGAGGAGTATTTTCCCCTCCTCCCAATTTCTCCCCTAATATCCGTGAGAAGTCTCATAGAAGTAGGAGTTTAATAATAAATACACCAGTAATTACTTCCTTACAAGCACTGCAAAACTCCCTTACATTAACATATGCTGCTTAAGCAGAAAGAGTGTTGAGAATCTGAAGAGAAGTCCTGTATTTAATGAGAAATCTTCCAATAAAATTGCAAACTGAATGCAACCAGGAGGGGACTAAGAAAAAGAGACGCAAAGGGAGTTTAATTTAGCCTTTTGGCTTCTGGTTATATTCCAGAAACAGCATGAGTACTTGTTGTTTTACTCCTTTAAGGTTTTACTCATGAAAAGTCAATAAAGGAGTCTGAGGAGCCTCGTTTGATGATAGTTACTTTTTAATCCAAATAATCAAATGGAAGTAAAAGTGAACATATAAGTAAAACACTAGCTACAGAAGTTCACTAACATATTAATATGTATTATTCATAATATACTAAGTGGAATTATTTTCTCATAGTTTTCTCATAATATTTAAATGAATACCACTCTCAAAGTATTATTACTATATTCTATTATTGTAAATTGGACATTCAATTTACATACAGAATTAGAACTGCCAATAAATTACAAGTATTTACGTATACATTCAGACACAAATATATACCTGCATGTTTAGACCCACCAATATTTTGAAACATTATAAATATATATTATTTCAGTAATTAGCAAAATGCAACATCTTTTAAGAAGTAATTTCTTCAAATAGTTTTTGTAATCAATTTATTTCAGCCCACTTAGCACCTCTTTTTGTAGGCACTCTGTGTATATCTGAGTGCTTAAATTAAAGAGGAAGTAATGTTTGCAGAAATAGAATTTTTACGTAATATGCTTGAGTGCTCATGGAAACTAAATACTGACTCCTCATAGAGCACTGTTTCTGACCAATTCAAAGTCTTTAAAATGCTTGGAAAAAGTCTTGAACAATTTTAATAAAAATACATCCAAAGAAATCATAATATGCTACTGGTTATTCCATAAGCAGAAAAAAAGAGAATAAATTAGTCATTATGAATTCACTCAGCTCTAAATGTATGCTAGCAGACCAAAAAACAGGTTTTGTACATTGGTTTCCTGGGTGAATCTGGCCTTTATCTCAAACGTTTGCCTCAGGAAACTGAATCAGAGATAAAGATGTAAGATTATAAGAAGTTTCCAGATTTATGTTTTAAACAATTCTGATTCATGACTCAGTTTTAGCTGTGTTTAGGCCTTTTTTTTTTAATATGAACATATGGATTGTTTCTATTCACATAGATTTGTGAAATATATTTGCTTGTGAACAAAGATATTCATTTATGAAAATAATTATTTATTATTCACTATTACTAAGTTACTCTCATGTTTTAAAAAATTCAGTTACCTAAGCAAGAAAGACAAAGAATAATGAATAATCAAAATGCTCTGGAGATAGATCCAAAGGCTATAATTTGTTTGAATAAAATGATTTGAGAAAGAATTACAAATAAAAAAAATTAGGAAAATTATGGTTATTTTGTAGATTTTATTTGAATATGAGTAAATGGATACATTAACAGAATCAATTATTTATCTGTAAAGTTCGACCAGCATTAGTTTACACTGTTTATACGTTTAGTCTACAATGCCATACTCAATTTCTTTGGAGGTATCCATGTAGCTTCTCAGGTTTCATTCTTTCATTTAAAAAGATGCAGTTACATAAAACATAACAGGTTTCAGAGTAGCAGCCGTGTTAGTCTGTATTCGCAAAAAGAAAAGGAGTACTGGTGGCACCTTAGAGACTAACAAATTTATTAGAGCATAAGCTTTCGTGAGCTACAGCTCCGATGAAGTGAGCTGTAGCTCACGAAAGCTTATGCTCTAATAAATTTGTTAGTCTCTAAGGTGCCACCAGTACTCCTTTTCTTTTTATAAAACATAACGTTTGTTTCAGACACTCAGTTCTGCTAGTAAAAGGAAATCTGAAAACAAGTTAATTATCTTCATGCCTCCTTTAAAAAAAAAACACCAACAAAACTCTGACTCCTTTGTTTCCGGATCCAAAGTGTTTCTGCTTGCTTGCTCTTCTCTTTGGATACCTTCATTTGGTGTGTTTTTAAAGCATTTGTTCATGCTTTATTTGATTACACAATGGGGGAGCAACCAGGGAAGCCTAGCCTGCCAAAAACTATGTGCATCACAACCCAATCACAGTGGAGATGCAATTCACTTCCAGGTTGTAGTCCGCTCTCCAGCTGAGAATCATGGGGTTATAATAGACTTTTGTAAACTATACTTTCAAAGGATAAAGTTCAGCATTCTGTTTACAGGACCTGTTCTCGCAAGCAAGTGAATCCATTGAATAATTCCTATTACATTAATACCAGAGAAATTTTTCTTTTTATTGATTGTAGATGAGATTATTATATTTGAAAGTATAAGTATTTTATTATCTAGTTTCTTTAGAGGATATATTCTGAAAGATTTAGAATGGACAACTTTGTATTTTTTTTTCAAATGCAAAAATCACTGCTATTTAGTATACTATGGGTCACAGTTTATTTTATATTATTTGTTTCATTTAAATACCATATAAATAATTACTATCCTGGGCTCTGATCAAACTTATCATTGATTAAAAATATGATTCTAGGCTTGGATGACTGCAGATAATTGGACTCTGCCTTAGGATGTTGTACCTCATGTTACTAACAGTCAGTGATCCTTCCAGACAATTGTGGATTGACTCTAATGAATCTCAAATGGAGTCCACTGTTCCTCAGTGAAAGCAAAGTAGTCTGTAATTATGGTGACTAGAGGGTTTAAACTGAAGAAAAATTA
Source organism: Dermochelys coriacea (assembly GCF_009764565.3). Taxonomy (NCBI): domain Eukaryota; kingdom Metazoa; phylum Chordata; order Testudines; family Dermochelyidae; genus Dermochelys; species Dermochelys coriacea. The sequence continues at coordinate 89,161,601 of NC_050074.1, read as the reverse complement.
AGGTATAACTCAGGTCTTCATGAGGGCCATAAGGACATGGAAAATCATCTATGGGGGGAAAAAAACTCAAACCAAAAATCTAATGAAGTCTTCTTCTCCAATACAGATATTTTGCTATAAAGACATTTTGACTTTTCGTATTCTGTTATAATAATCACTCATAACAGAGCAGCCATATCCTTGACACTATCTGCAAAGGCCTGATTACAGTGTAAGTAAATATCAGAATAACCCTGAGAAAACTTATTTTGTTAGGTAAGTGAACACAAGAGGGAAAATGACAAAATAAATAAGAATTGTTAACTAATGCTCAAATCAAATATGTTTAATCCTGTTTATCATGTAAACTGTTGTAGAACAGTGCAATGATTTTGTATATTAAATGCAGTTTGCAGAATTTGTGTGTTTACAATCAATCTGTACCTTAGATCAGTGGTTCTCAACCAGGAGTCTGGGGCTCCCTGGAGGGCTGCAAGCAAGTTTCAGGGAGTCTGCCAAGCAGGATGAGTGTTAGACTTGCTGGGGCCCAGGACAGAAAGCTGAAGCATCACCACATGGCAATGAAGCCCGGCATTGGGGTCCTGAAACCCACCACCCAGGAATGAAGCAGAAACCTGAGCAACTTAGCTGCACAGTGTCTTGTGGCATGGGGCCCCTGCCAATTGTCCTGCTTGCTACCCACTAACACCACCCCTGGCTTTTATATGCAGAAAAGCCATAGTTGTGGCACAGGTGGGTCATGATGTTTTTATGGCATATTGGGGGTGGGGGGGTCAGAAAGAAAAAGGTTGAGAACCCCTCCTTAGATGACTAAAGATGAAATGAAAGAACTAAAAACCAGAATATGAAACGGTACAATTGACTACATTGCTAAACTTGAAAAAATATTCTGTACATATCCAGTATTAAAATAACTGATGAAAGCACTAGAAGAAGGATTCAATCAGATGCCACTGAGCCTGATGCCTTACATGTTGTGCCTTTACATCAGCATAGATACGTCCCTCAGAGGTTTGAAAAATCCACACTCCTGAGAGACTTAGGGCTTGTCTTCACTACTTCACTTCAGATTGATGCTGCTGCAATTGATGTAGTGGGTGTCGATTTAGCAGTGAACACTCATTAAAATCAATGGCAGAGTGGTCTCCGGTCAACTCCGGTACTCCTGCTTCCCAAGAAGAGTAAGGGCATGTCTACATTTACCTCCGGAGTGATAGATCCACGAGGGGTCGATTTATCGCAGCTAATAAAGACACGATAAATCGACTGCTGAGCACTCTCCCATCGACTCTGGTACTCCACCAGAGCGATAGGCACAGAGTCGATGGGGGAGGGTCAGCAGTCGACTTACCACAGTGAAGACATCCCGGTAAGTAGATCTAACTACGTCGACTTCAGCTACGTTATTCATGTAGCTGAAGTTGCATGACTTAGATCGATCCCCACCCCCCCAGTGTAGACCAGGCCTAAGGAAAGTCAATTGGAGAGCGTCTCTCGTCGACACAGTGCAGTGAAGATACCAGGATAAGTCAACCTAAGCTACGTCGACTACAGCTATGTTATACATGTAGCTGGAGTAGCATAACTTAGGTTGACTTACCTGGTAGTGAAGACAAGCCCCCAGTTAAGCCGACCTAACCCCGGTCTAGACAGCACTAGGTCAACAGAAGAATTTTTCTGTCAACTTAGCTACTGCCTCTCAGGGGGGTGGGTTGCCTATAGCAATGGGAGAAACTCCCCCCCCCCCTTTGCTGAAATGAGCATTTACACTGAAGTGTTATAGTGGTGCAGATGTTTACAGGGTATGATTTGAACAAAATAAAGAAAAAAATTAATTTAAGACAAGGGTAACCTGCCCCTGCCCCGCCCGGTTTTGGGTGAGTGTACTCTGCCCTGAACTCACCCTTTTGTGTCAGTGTAATGATAAAAGAGTTCATTCATGATTCTAAGACTTCTCTGTTAGAACAACAAATGAAACTGGGATGCTCAGTGAAACATCAAAGTCACACATTATTCTGTGTTCCCTCATAGAGAGCACTGTTTCCACAAAATGTCCTGTTTGGTTTAAGTCACTTTGTCAAATACTGTTTTAATACAACTTTTTTTTCTGGCATCTGGGGTTTTAGGGAGGGGAGTATCACCCACTAGCTAGAGCCCGAGAATGAGAAGCTGAAATTCGGCATTCTATTCCTGGCTTTTCCACTGACTGTGAAACATGGGGGCTGAGGAGCAGCAAAGAGGAGGCAGAAAGCTTCCTGAAGCAGGAGAAAAGAGGAATGGAGCCAATGTGGGGCAAGTAGTGAGACATTTCCTAAGGGATGCTGTGGGAGATGAGGCATTAGAGACTAAAATTGAAGGCAGACCCCCAAGTATCCAGAGTTGGAGCTAGCTACCCTGTGGTTCCCAGACTCCCCAGGTTCAGACAATCATGTCTCCTCTCTGTCTCTCTGCAAGGCAATAAAACACCTCTTCCTCTCAGAGGAGCATTCAGCAAAAAATTATTTAATTTCATGATTTTTACTTCACTGTGGTGGCACAGAATATAGCCTTTGCAGTGCATCTTTGGGTCAGGTACTGAACTTGTTTGTTTCAGAAAATCTATTGCAAAATTGACCAGAGGCCAAGTTGCATGTAGTTTACATATACTGCTTGAATACTGTTCCTGCTCTAAGAAAAGGAATATCTGTGGCACCTTAGAGACTAACAAATTTATTTGAGCATAAGCTTTCGTGAGCTACAGCTCAATTCATTGGCAGCAACCACACACCATACAACAGAACCACTAACCCAGGAACCTATCCTTGCAACAAAGCCCGTTGCCAACTCTGTCCACATATCTATTCAGGGGACACCATCATAGGGCCTAATCACATCAGCCACACTATCAGAGGCTCGTTCACCTGCACATCTATCAATGTGATATATGCCATCATGTGCCAGCAATGCCCCTCTGCCATGTACATTGGTCAAACTGGACAGTCTCTACGTAAAAGAATAAATGGACACAAATCAGACATCAAGAAATTATAACATTCAAAAACCAGTTGGAGAACACTTCAATCTCTTTGGTCACTCGATTACAGACCTAAAAGTTGCAATTCTTCAACAAAAAACTTCAAAAACAGACTCCAATGAGAGACTGCTGAATTGGAATTAATTTGCAAACTGGATACAATTAACTTAGGCTTGAATAAAGACTGGGAGTGGATGGGTCATTACACAAAGTAAAACAATTTCCACGTATTTATCCCCCCCCACACACACACACACACACTGTTCCTCTGACATTCTTGTCACCTGCTGGAAATGGCCCACCTTGATTATCACTACAAAAGGTTCCCCCTAAACCCCCTTCTCTCCTGCTGGTAATAGCTCACCTTAAGTGATCACTCTGGTTACAATGTGTATGGTAACACCCATTGTTTCATGTTCTCTATGTATATAAATCTCCCCACTGTATTTTCCACTGAATGCATCCGATGAAGTAAGCTCACGAAAGCTTATTCTCAAATAAATTTGTTAGTCTCTAAGGTGCCACAAGTACTCCTTTTCTTTTTGCAAATACAGACTAACACAGCTGCTACTCTGAAACCTGTTCCTGCTCTACACTCCCTTAAAGTGCACTTCTCTGCTTGGCTGAGTTTGGAAGGAATGTTGCAGCTGTAATTAGAAGTAAAAGGAAAGAACCCCAGCACAACCCCACATGGTATATTTTGATATTTGTTATGGATAGCCTAATGACACACACAACCTAACTTTATATTGGCTGTATCTTGGAGTAAATTACTTCCCACTCCAGCCGCTGATCTCTCCTCCCCTTCTTACTCTGCCAGTCTACCTCTTCCTTCTTGACATTAGGCCTTGCTCACCTGCAGACCACACTCTCACAACTGCACTACCACAGCATCCATCAGCTTATGGTCCCTCAAATCACTACTCTTCTCCCCAACTCCTATAACTGAGCCTGAGACCCAATCCTCTTCAGTAACCTCCTGTCTTCCCATCTCACTACGTGCAGGGTAATGTCTGACCTCATCCTTTTGTTGGCACTCCATCATCCCAGCACAGACTGCAACTTTCCCCACTCCAGCACAAACAGCTGATTTTTCTCCAGATGGGTTTCTCTCAGCACATCCCTCTGTCCTCCTTTCTCTCTCCCACCTCATGCTCACTAGCAGTTCTACACAATCACAAGTTGTGAATAAAAGAGCAATGTGGAAAAAATTCTTGTGAGTTTCTAGCTAGTATCCATTATGCTGTTATCCAGACCCTGAGTCTTTTTCCATTGACTCCAATTAATTTTGGATGAGGTCCTCATTGCTTAGGGTATTTAGCTGATAGCATAAATATGAATCATCCTCATTCTGATTTTGCTATAAAAATGAGTCAATGTACTGCTTTCTTTCTTTATCCCTTTTCCCAACCTCATGGGTCTCTTTCAGCTACTTCTCCCTTTTTTCTCATCCATAAGTCGAAGGCTCCTTACTTGCTATATTCCACAATTAAATATAGGTCACATAGGTGCTTTTAGGTAAAAATACTACATATGTAAAGCTATTAGCTAGCTAGATACTAGTTGTTCACATTAAAATGAAAGAATGTAGTGAAATCTAAATTAAATTTTCTGTAGATTAAGAAGATAAAATTAATACAATTTTTACCAATACTGATTAAACAAAATATACGTTTATAATGACTAGCATGCCGGAGCCCAGATTAATATTATATAAAACAGTGCATTATTTTTTATTAGGAATCCTGTCAGATTTGGCTATTTTGACATTGGGGAATATTATAATACTGAGGTCAACAAATGCTTAATCCTTGAACTGAATGATTACAAATTGATAACTGTATGTTTGGCAGAAGCTATTTTACTTTCATATTTATAAACTACACTATGATATAATTCATTTACTATGTGTATATTTTAAATACACAATAGTTTCTCTCTCTTTTCCCCTTTTCTGTCTTTACTAATATAATATTCAAACTGGTGTTTGTGTCATTCCATACAGCTTCTGTAAGTAGTAATGGCCATGTGCTTACATTATAAAAGAACTTCATGCTTCTCTATGTAAAACAGGTAAGGATGGCTATTGGGACTACTGTCATATGACTTGTCTGTAAACTCTGAGATTGTTCTAATTCTTTCCTGCACTGTATTTAAGTCTAAATTGAAACAATAATAATAATAATAACGTGTACAAATATATGCGTCAGTGGCTAATGCCCAAAATAAGTCATGAGGCTACAGGTAGCAATCTCTGAACCCAAACAGGCTGAGCAAAGTGAAAAACTAGGACACTTTACATTAAAGAGCAGGATGGGAAATAAATAGAATTTTTCCTTTACAACCCTTCTTCTGTTCTTTCCTAGCTCCAACCACTCACCTTTTCAATCTAGTTTTCTCCTACCATCCTTCTGTCCACACATACCAGCAATTCACCAACAACTTTGTTTGCTAGTAGACTTCTTTCTCTCCTACACTCAACAGTGCCAAACTAACTTATCCTCACTTTTAGCTCAGATCCTCCCAAACCCATCAGTTCTCTCCAACCACAACATCAACCAGCTCAGAAACACTCATATATACATATTCCCCAGGCTGAGAACTCCTCTTCCTACCTAACAAGTCTACAGCTCAAAATCACCCTGTCTGCTTTGAACACTTTCAGTCCTGGGGAACTCCCTGTCCCCCTGTACCACCATACCACCTTCACAAAACTTCATAGTTCACACATTTTCCCCTCTCCTACTTGGCACTCATCATCAGGCTCAGAATACATCCACACCCACACCCTTGCTGTTGGGTCTGGAAAAGAAAGACCAGACACAGCAGGGAGAATTTGCATATGATTTGAAATAACTCCAGAGATGCCTGTTTTCCCTTGCTCTGTCTCTCTTCTTCTAAATGATTCATTCCTGTGCTGCTTGCAACCAATATGTTGCAGGAACTATGGGGGGGGGGGGGCAGATGATTCAGGGAGTCCATATAAACAGTCCTAAACTCTGCTTCTGGGCTAGTCCCACCAAAGCCTGTATTCCCTGCTCTGTACCTCTCCTTTGCTGTCTGAATTTTGTGTAATGCAGGGCCAAATTCCCAATGATAGCAGTGAATTGTACTGCAGCCTTTGGAAGCTGAGGCAGCTCCAGTCCCACCAGGATGTCCCCCAGCATGGCAGAACCCTGCAGTACGTCAGCAATACTCAATTGTGACATTATGGTTTCTCTCTTAGCAACCTATCGTCCTTGATTATAAAGAGTGTCAACTTAGATATCCATGATGCCTTGGAAGTATATTAGGTTATTCTATTGTAGTCTATTCCTTATATTTTGACCATCTCAGTGATATATATGGACATACTTTTCAGATAACACTTTGTCATGGAGTGAGTTTACCCCATGCTGGCTCAGTGACCAAAGGGTTGATACAGGCACTGCCTTCCACTGCTGATTTGAAGCCTCACAGCAGCTAGCAGGATAAAAGGGCTGGGAAGCAGAAAGGCGGGATGGCTACCAGAGGAGTGATTAGGCTGGAGAAAGGAGCTCCTGTCAAAAAGCTACTTCAGAGCTGCCCAGAGACAATAGCACAGGAGGGGATGAAGTGACTGATAGACTGGGGAGCCTGCAGAAATCCTACCTTCCCCTGGAAGACGCTCAGGCCATTGTCAGAGTCAAAGAATCCTGATCCTGCTTATTTATCTCTAGGGCCCTGAGCTGGAACCAAGTGGACTGGACAGGTCTGGGTTCCCCTACCAACTTGGGAGCGAAGAAAGCCCCTGACAAACTTGGGAGTGAAGAAAGGGTTTTTCAGAGTTCTGGGCACCAGGAATAGCCTGACAGCCCTGCTAGGCTAAGTGAGCCCAGGGGCTGTGCCACGCTTGGCCAAAGGGGCATTGACGCACCACCTCACACTCTTTTTTACTTTCTTTATTTTAAAGTTTGTATATTGATTTTCAGTCTAAATAAAATTATCACATGCAATCTGTGACAAAAGGAATTGGTCAAACATACTGAAAAAGAGAATCTGGAAATAACATCTAACAGTATTGCAACACATCTGAATGTTCTTTAGTATATTGGTTTTCTTCTGTCCATTGGGATCAGGCTGTGGTAAAGGAGTGGGTGGAATGAAAAGCAGAAAAACCTACTTGGGCCTCCTTAGTGATCATTGATGCAGTAACTATGTCTTTGTCTAATCCCAAATGAAATAGGAGAGAGGAAAGATTAAATCCAGGACCTATTATCATTCCATTGTGATAACTGCCAGAGAACTAAACAAGCTTAGAGTCAACCATTAGGGGCAATGTATATTGCACAGAGTTTCGAAATATTTAACAGGAAGATAAATTGTCATTGTGAAAACTCATGAGATCCTTGATGAATTTTTACGCAGTGTTTACTAAGAAAAAAAACAACTCCTACTATCCTCAGTGGAACTTTGCTTAAGTGAAGATTGGGAAAGAAGACTAAGAAGTTGGGTGAAATTCTATGGCCTGTGTTATGTAGGAGGTCTGACAAGAAAATCATTATAGTTCCTTCTGATCTTAAAACCTAGAAATCTATAAATAAATCAAAACTCAGCAAGGACCTATAAGTAACTAAAGAATCCATGGAATCTATAAGTAAGAATCAGCAATGACCTCAAGATTTGTCTTATTATTAATACAGAGCTCTGTGAGCAATAAATACAATGAGGAAAACAGTGAATATCTATATCTCTATATATCTCACATATAGTCCTTTATAAGAACAAATATCCAAAGCAGGTTATTAGTTATCATATAATTAGCCCTACTAATTTAAGAATATAAAAATATGAAAAATAAGATTAAAGAGTTATTCAAATATCATAATAATCTAACTCTAATGCAATCAAATGTGTGGTCTTGGAATGTCTGTTTTGATGGATATGCTCTGGTCTCATATTGGCGACTTAGCCTCTCAAAAATAACTTCTTTATTGGACTATCCGACGAAAAGATTTGCTGGAACGAGTGTGGCCACTACCATCTCTTCTTCTTCAGAACAAAAAACATTCTAAACATCATAGGGATTTCTCATTTTTTTCATCAATCAAACCCCTTTTTGTCTCTTAGGGCAGTAACCTTGAATACTTTAATTCTCCCAACAGTCAATTCAGATTTTTAGACAATGTTTTCTTTGTGCTTCTAAATGCATTTTAGAATGCCACTATACCTACTTTTAAGACTAAGTTCAGGATAGGGCATTTTGTAGAAATGCAACCACCACATCATTGCTTCTGTTTCCTCTGGGAAACAGAATTGAGCAAAGAATTTACAATAAACTATTTATTTGAATTTGATCTTTTTTCAGCTCATGGAATATTCCTTGAATTGATAGAACAAATCTTTTTGAACTTTTTTAATCTATGGACTGATCCTGAGTATTCAAAATTCAAACTGTGTTGCTTATCTGGGAACGATACATATATATCATTTATTTATATATATTTTTTCTTTTCTGATGGATGGTTGTGGTACAATTACCTCAACATACACATTTAAAATTTGTAGTTTGCAAATACTCACACATGAAATTTCAAAAACTGATTTATGTAAACAATCCTTCCAGTAAATTTCAAACATTCAAATTAACATGTAAACTGAACACAAAATGACCTTGAGCACGGCCAAAGACAGATCACTCAAAAATTGGAATGGAAATTTAAAGAAAACTTGCAGCTAAGGGCCTTCTGTTGCTTCCCAAGACCTTTGCTTTTCTGAAAAGTAAAGTTTGATATTGCAGCCACCCTTTTAAAATAAAGTCACAAGTGGCTTTAGTATGGTAAATTGATTTAATTTCTTGCCAAAAAGGAAATATGCTAAAACTTTAAGCATTATCAGCATCAGTTTTATACTGGCTACTGCTTTATTCAGTTTTCTAATGGGAAGATATTCTGTAGTTCACAACTATTGCTGTGTATCATGTAATTTAGATAGGTCATATCCTGGGCTAGTTGGTCTACTATTTTTTTCATAATCACTGGTTTCAGAGTAGCAGCCGTGTTAGTCTGTATTCGCAAAAAGAAAAGGAGTACTTGTGGCACCTTAGAGACTAACAAATTTATTAGAGCATAAGCTTTCGTGAGCTACAGCTCACTTCATCGGATGCATTTGGTGGAAAAAACAGAGGAGAGATTTATATACACACACACAGAGAACATGAAACAATGGGTTTATCATACACACTGTAAGGAGAGTGATCACTTAAGATAAGCCATCACCAGCAGCAGGGGGGGGAAAGGAGGAAAACCTTTCATGGTGACAAGCAAGGTAGGCTAATTCCAGCAGTTAACAAGAATATCAGAGGAACAGTGGGGGTGGGGTGGGAGGGAGAAATACCATGGGGAAATAGTTTTACTTTGTGTAATGACTCATCCATTCCCAGTCTCTATTCAAGCCTAAGTTAATTGTATCCAGTTTGCAAATTAATTCCAATTCAGCAGTCTCTTGTTGGAGTCTGTTTTTGAAGCTTTTTTGTTGAAGTATAGCCACTCTTAGGTCTGTGATCGAGTGACCAGAGAGATTGAAGTGTTCTCCAACTGGTTTTTTAATGTTATAATTCTTGACGTCTGATTTGTGTCCATTCATTCTTTTACGTAGAGACTGTCCAGTTTGGCCAATGTACATGGCAGAGGGGCATTGCTGGCACATGATGGCATATATCACATTGGTAGATGCGCAGGTGAACGAGCCTCTGATAGTGTGGCTGATGTGATTAGGCCCTATGATGGTATCCCCTGAATAGATATGTGGACAGAGTTGGCAACGGGCTTTGTTGCAAGGATAGGTTCCTGGGTTAGTGGTTCTGTTCAAAAAGGCTGACAAAGGAGGTGCTGTCGTCATCATGAATAGGTCGGAGTATGAACAAGAGGCTACTAGGCAGCTCTCCAACACCACTTTCTACAAGCCATTACCCTCTGATCCCACTGAGAGTTACCAAAAGAAACTACAGCATTTGCTCAAGAAACTCCCTGAAAAAGCACAAGAACAAATCCGCACAGACACACCCCTGGGGCCCCGACCTGGGGTATTCTATCTGCTACCCAAGATCCATAAACCTGGAAATGCTGGACGCCCCATCATCTCAGGCATTGGCACCCTGACAGCAGGATTGTCTGGCTATGTAGACTCCCTCCTCAGGCCCTTCGTTACCAGCACTCCCAGCTATCTTCGAGACACCACCGATTTCCTGAGGAAACTACAGTCCATTGGTGATCTTCCTAAAAACACCATCCTAGCCACTATGGATGTAGAAGCCCTCTACACCAACATTCCACACAAAGATTGACTACAAGCCGTCAGGAACAGTATCCCCGATACTGTCACGGCTAACCTGGTGGCTGAACTTTGTGACTTTGTCCTGACCCATAACTATTTCACATTTGGTGACAATGTATACCTTCAAATCAGCGGCACTGCGATGGGTACCCGCATGGCCCCACAGTATGCCAACATTTTTATGGCTGACTTAGAACAACGCTTCCTCAGCTCTCGTCCCCTAATGCCCCTACTCTATTTGCGCTACATTGATGACATCTTCATCATCTGTACCCATGGAAAAGAAGCTCTTGAGGAATTCCACCATGATTTCAACAATTTCCATCCCACCATCAACCTCAGCCTGGACCAGTCCACACAAGAGATCCACTTCCTGGACACTACGGTGCTAATAAGCGATGGTCACATAAACACCACCCTGTATCGGAAACCTACTGACCGCTATTCCTACCTACATGCCTCTAGCTTTCATCCAGATCATACCACTCGATCTATTGTCTACAGCCAAGCGCTACGATATAACCGCATTTGCTCCAACCCCTCAGACAGAGACAAACACCTACAAGATCTCTATCATGCATTCCTACAACTACAATACCCACCTGCTGAAGTGAAGAAACAGATTGACAGAGCCAGAAGAGTACCCAGAAGTCACCTACTACAGGACAGGCCCAACAAAGAAAACAACAGAACGCCACTAGCCATCACCTTCAGCCCCCAACTAAAACCTCTCCAACGCATCATCAAGGATCTACAACCTATCCTGAAGGACGAGCCATCACTCTCACAGATCTTGGGAGACAGACCAGTCCTTGCTTACAGACAGCCCCCCAATCTGAAGCAAATACTCACCAGCAACCACACAACAGAACCACTAACCCAGGAACCTATCCTTGCAACAAAGCCCGTTGCCACCTGCTGAAGTGAAGAAACAGATTGACAGAGCCAGAAGACTACCCAGAAGTCACCTACTACAGGACAGGCCCAACAAAGAAAACAACAGAACGCCACTAGCCATCACCTTCAGCCCCCAACTAAAACTTCTCCAATGCATCATCAAGGATCTACAACCTATCCTGAAGGACGAGCCATCACTCTCACAGATCTTGGGAGACAGACCAGTCCTTGCTTACAGACAGCCCCCCAATCTGAAGCAAATACTCACCAGCAACCACACACCACACAACAGAACCACTAACCCAGGAACCTATCCTTGCAACAAAGCCCGTTGCCAACTCTGTCCACATATCTATTCAGGGGATACCATCATAGGGCCTAATCACATCAGCCACACTATCAGAGGCTTGTTCACCTGCGCATCTATCAATGTGATATATGCCATCATGTGCCAGCAATGCCCCTCTGCCATGTACATTGGCCAAACTGGACAGTCTCTACGTAAAAGAATGAATGGACACAAATCAGACGTCAAGAATTATAACATTCAAAAACCAGTTGGAGAACACTTCAATCTCTCTGGTCACTCGATCACAGACCTAAGAGTGGCTATACTTCAACAAAAAAGCTTCAAAAACAGACTCCAACAAGAGACTGCTGAATTGGAATTAATTTGCAAACTGGATACAATTAACTTAGGCTTGAATAGAGACTGGGAATGGATGAGTCATTACACAAAGTAAAACTATTTCCCCATGGTATTTCTCCCTCCCACCCACCCCCCACTGTTCCTCTGATATTCTTGTTAACTTCTGGAATTAGCCTACCTGCTTGTCACCATGAAAGGTTTTCCTCCTTTCCCCCCCCCTGCTGCTGGTGATGGCTTATCTTAAGTGATCACTCTCCTTACAGTGTGTATGATAAACCCATGGTTTCATGTTCTCTGTGTGTGTGTATATAAATCTCTCCTCTGTTTTTTCCACCAAATGCATCCGATGAAGTGAGCTGTAGCTCACGAAAGCTTATGCTCTAATAAATTTGTTAGTCTCTAAGGTGCCACAAGTACTCCTTTTATTTTTTTCATATGTACCCTAGTGAAAATTGTAAATGAAACAACTTCAGGTGCTGCAACAAGTCGCAATACTGCTGTCAGCTCCTTTTGCTGAGTCCAAAAATGTCCTCTATGCTTTCTGTTATTAGTTATGACATACGGAACTGGAAATAAGGAAAAGCTCCTGGCAACTATATTTGATATTTTTCTAAAAATGGTGTCATTCTTGAGAATGGGCTGGCTAATGGAGGTCTCCTTTTTAATAAAAGAACAAGGAAAGAGCCAGGATACTTCAGACACATAAGCTTGACTTCAGCTGAGAGGAAGAGATCAGAAATAATATACAACAATTCAACGTCTATAATTAGAAAGAAATAATATAAAACAACACAGTCAGCATAGATTCATAGAAAGAAGGTCATGTCTGACAAAACTGCTTGAATTTTCAAGTGCATTACTGAATCAGGAGATAAAGATGAAACTGGGAACAATTTCTCTAGATTTAGGAACAGCATTAGATTGTATATTAATTTACAAAGCCATAAAATACAGTATGGGGGAGAACTGCTGAAATGGATTAAAAATTGACTTAGGGAAAAGAAGCAGCGGATAACTTCAAGATAGACAAGATTTTTGACATTTCCATCACTGAAGCTTATGATGTTGCAGTGAAATGATCTTGGCACATAATATGTCTTGACAGGTTTAAAAAACCCCGAAACAAATAAAAATCTTCTTTACTGTGGTATGGATAAGGGACTTCTGTATTAGTAAGTAAATTGTAACTGTCCACAATTATTATTAAAAATAATAAAATCTCTTTCTCTCCTATTTACTTTGAGTAAACAAAAATGTGCAATCACTATAGCATATTCTGAATGATGTACGTAATTTAAAATTAGTGCAGAGAGGCAAAGCTGATAATTTTGTAAATGGAAGAAAATTGATTTACATAAAATGAGCATCTGACCTCTCTGTTGTGCTGTGCTGTATGGTATAGAAATAAAAAGTCAATCTTAAAGCACAGTTACCAAGCAGCAGTAACTAGGATACCAATGCTATTAATGTTCTGAGTATAAAGAAAAACTGAACATTCTGTGATCCTACCTAAGCAGTTTTTCCCTATGTTCAGAAGAGGACTCTTTGGAATCTCAGATACATGTGTGTGGCAACTGTGGGTACAGAACAATTTTTATCGGCGACAACTATATTAGCTATACGATGAAACTATAGGAACAATATTTTCAGCTTTGACATAACTAGCAAGACAAACAGCCAGGCATTTTTTGTATGCTCTTCCCCCCCGCCTCCCATTAGTTAGTTCACCACCATCACTCCAAGCAGTAACCTAGGTGTATGTCCTCACATCAGCCAAAGTGCCCTCATCCAAACTACCATCCTTGGTTTCTTTTTTCTACTCCTCTCTGGTAAACCGTAATATTTAATATATTTTGCAGTTATTTTTTAGATATTACAGATCCCCAATATACACACTTATAATATTTCCTATGCTGAATCTTACTGGGTTCAGCTTTGTGACTACTTAATGTTTTAGAAGTTTTGCAATTAAATTTGTCTCTTCATCAGTGATATAGTAGAGGAAACTAACGTAGATGAAAGGTTTTAATAAGTGTGAGAGAACTACATTAAAATATTTGATAATTATACTGTCATTGCCCAGCTGTTCCATATCAAAACATGATGAAGTAAGCAAACTTTGTACATAATCAGGAAGCAGATGTTGAAAAAATCTCTTAATACTCTTTGTAATTTGCTGTTGACTGTAACTGCTATTGGCACTGAATGTCTATTAATGCTTTCCTCCCCCTTGTAATGAAGTATTGGCAGTGGGCATCTCTTATCATTTTCTCCTTCCTGATACTCTCAGTAATGCTATACTCCACATCTGCAAGAGTTCTTTCTGCCTCTAATTCAATTCTCACCACGAAAAAAAAACCTTGCTCTTGGTTCAACTAATATGCAAAGCACAGCCTACCAAAATAATATTGGGGATGAGTCACTGCACTTTAGAAGCTATGTCCACCTCACCTTCTGCTTTCCAAAGGCACCTTTAACCATATTTTGATTCAACAACCATATCAGCAAGTATTAGTGCTTAAATCTTTTGATGTAATCTGGATAAAATTTCAGTAGCCAAGGGAATAATGGATAGGTATATCAATAAGAATCATAAAAGGAACAGAGAACCCAAATACTTGCTACTGAAAGCAGTGGAAGAAGGACACTGTCATTTTCCCGCAAGCTAGAGTTTGTGAAAATTGTGCACTTTGCAAAGCCTGCTGATGTAAAAATAAAGGAACATGCCCAGTAATATGCCTCTCTGATCCAGCATGCCTGCATCACAATGGTATACTGCCTTTCTGGCTAACATACTGTTTCTTACGATGGGCAAGGAATGAACAAATTAATTTAAAACATTCCATTACTTGAGGAATGGTCTTGTGGGCAATGACACCTCCTAAAATGACTTTAATAATGTCTCCTCTCCACAGGTTTGCCCACATTAAACATGTTCCAATGTGCTGTACTCTACAACCGTAGCCAAGTTCCATATTATATTATCATTTTCTGTCCATTGGAATTGGAGCTCTCATCTGGGTGGACTTGAATATTGGGCTAATTTTTATGTTGTTTGACACACTGCTTGTTGTGGGGCAGGATCCCAAAGTAATTTACTTGCAACTTTGAAATTTGATCTGCTGAATTCTATCCAATGTAGTTTGGACATTGTTCCCATCTAAATTCTTATGAAATCGAATGCTACTACAGAGTTGGCTCTGCCATGCCATTTTATGATGTGGTCTCTTCTGAGGTTAATATCAGCATGGCTAGAATGCCTTTCAACCACCATAATGCTATAGTGATTGAAGTAGCCATTCTGGAAACTACCCAATGACTTCTTGCCCCAGCAGTGGTTAACTTAGAAAATTGGTGCTTTTGGAAAACTCAGAATGTACTTAAATAGCCATGATTGTAAGGCAGGCTGAGTGTGTATGCACTAACTTGCTTGTGTCAGAAACAGTGGTGCTGTGTAGATGAACTGAGCAATTGCAGGAACAAGTGACAAAATCATTTTATGAAAAGAATGGCAATGGTTTCCTCCCAAGAGATGATGAGCCCTTGTAACTCTGATTGATATTAATGGGAATTTGGGGGCACTTAGTAGATGCCCAGCAATTGCCAAGATCAGGACTTCAGTTTAGATGCACCCTTACACTTTTGCTGCTCAATTTGTATTTCAGTGCAAAAAATTTTTCTTCCATGATCTGAATTTCTCCCTGCATTATAAAGATCAATTAAAATATTAAGAGGTACATGCACTAATATTATAAAGAAAAAGTTGCTTGATTATAGTTTTATAATAATTATATTATGAATATATGTTCATACACATAGCTATATAATCTAACATCAAAGCTCATTTTTCTTTAGAAGTTCCCATGCTCTTTTTAAGATAAAAAGTAATTAGCTACATGGTTAGATAGCTTTGTAAATTTTTGTGTAATCTAATATAGTAGAAGCTGTCACTATTGTCAGTTGTTTAAACATGGTCTTTTTATTATTACTAATAGATACACACAGTAATCTATGAATTTAAGTAAAATGAATGTCAATCAATCTATTGAAAGAAAACACAAACTTTGAACAAGCAATTTATGTAAATATGGTATATACCAGACAAAATACTACACATCTTTTCTAGTACTTCTGTATTACAAGACATTTAGAATACATGCAACTCCAATGCAATTCCCTTTTACATTTGTCCCAATTGTTCTGGTTGCTTATTATGTAATTTGAAGGAAATACAACTTTTGTGTGAAACAAAAAACATCACTCCCAAAAAAACAATTACAACTTTGTTTGTCCCAATTACATGGAATAGTTTTATACATTCTGCATGACTTGGGACCACTCTTTTGCAGATATTATTTTTGCATCGCTTTTCCACCTTTCTTTGATTAGATTTGCTTGTCCTTCCTTTATGTCTTATAGAATCTACTAACCAAGCTAGTGTTCATTGAATCAATCAGAAGAGTTTCCAACTCTATAGTTAATCAGAGTTTGCATTTGTGACAAATATGGCCCTTCTGTCTTGCATGTATTCATCTTCAAACTGCACAAATATTAAATAACTGTTTTCAAAGCATGGATTGATTTCATATACAAAAAGTGTCAGGTACACTTTGGGCATTTCAAAAACAATATCTAAAAAAGGAACAAATAGAATATTGGGGGGAAACAAATTCTTGAAAGTTAGAACATTCCTATGGTTACATGTTTCTAAGTATGTCTTTTCTCAGATACTGTACAATCCTGACTGTTGTCAAATTAGTCCTCATATGGTGTAATATTTATGTTTTAGTAAAACTTGTTTTCCCTGTTTCACTTTTATATGGTCTTTGGGCAACATACTGATCTGATATCAGAGGCAGAGACATATTCTAGGTGTTACACCTATTGCTACTTTTGAACTGGTAAATTTGAAGCTTAAACACAAACATTTTCCCTTCCAAATAAAATTAGATTAAATTCAACATCAACTCAAGCACAATGAAAAACATAAACCTAGTAATATTAAATGAGTAATACTTAAAAAACTAGATATGGAGCAAAACTCCCAAATTGTACCAATTCAGTGGATACCTGAGTAGTACTGTATTAAACTACTATTATTCAAGCAGTCAGAATATTATTATGTTGGCTTATTATCCCCTTGACTGAACAAAAACATATCAATTTGAATCTAACAATACCTGTAAAAATTTCCTTTAATAATACAGCTTGTTATTAAGGTACAAAACGTGTATCCCTAGATTTGTATTACTGATTTTTTTTAATTGATGAAGTGTATGCACATGTTTGGCTGCACAAGTGTCACTGGATTTGTATAACAAAATCAAAACAAAACAAAGTCAGGATTTTACTGTGGCAGGTTTGAACCAGAACTGCACATGCATTTTTGTTTAGCTATTAATCTACTTGCGTTTTATACATCCAAATGACAGCTATGCTCTGATAGATTAAAAAAAAACTGAAGACAACCTAGTATAGAAATGGATTATATGGATTATAAATGGAAATTTTATTTCATTCTAAAACTGTAATAGTTTCAATTGCATTTAGATTACTGCACTTACCAATACGGAAAGAAAGTAAAAACAGGTGCTGGATCATTCAAAATGCCAACAAGCAGTGGATTTGCAATTGTGTTTCCCTCCCTTGTAGCACTGTAATCCCTTGTTCTCAGAGACAAACTGGGTGAGGTAACATCTTGTATTGGACCAACAGAGATTGGTCCAATACGAGACATTACCTCACTCAGCTTGTCTCTGTAATGTCCTGGGACCAACACAGCTACAACACTGCAAATACTTTGTTCCTCAGAATAACCAGGAAAGAATGCTGGGCATCTGGTATATTCATCGTCAACCTCTCCAAGATATTGGGCCTGTGTCTATCCAAGTGAGGGCTTGGGATCCTGAATCATGACTTTGTTGTGTTTCATAAATGTCCAAAGATAGTTTTAAGAGATCTGTTCCTATTAGTTACATGACATCTTGGGGTCTCAGCAACATGTTTTTGGCTAGCTGCCATTTTCAGATATTCAAGCTCTCTTTGTGGTCTGAGGAGGCCTAGTCTGTGCTAAATTGTGGCTAGTGTTCATAGAATCATAGAATATCAGCATTGGAAGGGACCTCAGGAGGTCATTTAGTCCAACCTCCTACTCAAAGCAGGACCATTCCCCAATTTTTGCCCCAGACCCCTAAATGGCCCCCTCAAGGATCGAACTCACAATCCTGGGTTTAGCAGGCCCAGGCTCAAACCACTGAGCTCTCTCTCCCGCCAAAAGTGTCTATCTTAAAGAAAGGAATGTGTTTATAGCTCAGTTTACATATAAGTAGTACACAGAGTCCTTGTGACAGCAAGAGGGAGACAAAGCAAATTTGCCTTTCAGCATACACGGAGAGAAGAAAGAGTACGGGGGCACCTTCACCTCAGACTCTGCATCACTTTCTTTGAATAAACTTTGATTATTCAAGGGTAATTCTCAGAAGAATCCACTTCAAAAGGGCAACAGGACTATGTAAAGTGAGGGGCAAGTGGATCTCTGTCTATCTCTCTCACTCTCTTTCACACAAGAAGACAAAGGAACCAGCCTTTGGACTTTGGGATGGGTTCTGACCTGAGAATTTGGTCAGCCCTGTGCTGGCAACATGTAGTAAGAATTTTACCTTGAACCTAGCTTGTTAAGTCTTAGTTACTAGAAAGAGTTTTATCTTTATTTCTCTAGTAACCATTTCTGACTTCAATGCCTTATACTCATATTGACTTCAAATCACTCTCTTGGTATTCAGATAAACTTGTTTTATTCTTTAATAAAAACTAATCCAGTACTGTGTTTAAATTGAATTGTTTGGTAACTCCAATTGAAGTAGCAAACCTTACAGGGGCAAGGAACCTATAATACCTGAGCTGTCCAGGAGATGGCTGGACAGTGTAGAACACAGATTTTGGGGAAAATCCAGGACTGGGAGCGTGTTGAAGTCACCTTGCAAGTGATAATGGCTGGTGGAAGCCAGAGAGTGACTAGAGTGTTGCTGGCAGGCTGCAACTATACTCAGATACTCAGGTTGTGACCTCCATGCTGTTTGTGAGGGGTCCATGTTGGGAGCTACAGCAGCAAAGCATTGTGAGGCACCCAAGGTTGCGGGGCAAGTGGTGACATAACCCCTCTCTAGTCTGGACTGAACCTCAGAATGTGATAACAATATAATGTAACTAGTGTTAGACTACATATATAATGCAAATACATATAATTACATATTTATTAATTAATATACTTGTCATGTAACAATTGCCAACACATTTTATATACAATTACATTTTTGCTGAAGTTTTCCCTGGGTTTTATTCCTTTCCTCTTCCTTTCTTTTCTCTTCTCAAACTTTTCACTCTCCCTTCTTTCTTTAAGACACTTCTTTCCAATTCTTCCTTTCTCGCTTCTTTCCTTCCCTTTTTTCCCCACTATACAAAGCTTACCCCACCTTTTTTACATACATAACGTTCTCCTTTCATCCAAACCCAAACCCTCCACAATCGCTCTTCTTTATCTGTCAGACAGCATTCAGACTGTGTTCACTGTTGACCATCAGCTGCACCTCAATCCCTGTCCTCTCCTTTTAACCTCAGGCTTATCTATCAAACAGCATACTTTGTTTTGTGTGCATGTAAAGTAGAGACAGTGCTAGGAAGAGAATATCTCCTTAGTCTCTTCTGATCAACAGCACTTACACACTTTTCCCCTCCCAGGGAAGGAGAGGAGAGACAGACCTAGAGGTATCTACAACCATTCCTCCCCATTCACAATTGACTGAGTGAAAAATTGCTCCTGTTTGAACAGCATTTGGTTAAACAGAGATCTCCATACTAAACTAAAGATCAGATTATACCATGCAGTTGTACTAAGCACACTAGTGTATGGAGCAAAGACAGAGATTGGAGGCTGCCCAACATAGATGGCTGAGGGAGATGCTATACAATTCATGGAAAAACAAAATAAATGCAAAACTAAGGAATCTAACATAGCAGGACATGTTAGAAAATATCATCAAAGAAAGAAGGCTCAGGTGGTTGCAACAAGTATATTGTACAGAAGATGGGAGACATATTCAGCAAACTTTGAATTGGGTACCCAAGGAAGGAAAGAAAAAGCAAGAAAGGCCAAGCAAGAACTTGCAGAAGATAGTGATGGAGAATACTGAATGTGCTGGTATCCTCTGGGAAGAAGTACTACAACTAGCAAGCAGCCATAATCAATGGAGGTACTGGATTGCACTCAGCTCTTAGGCAAAGGGAACAGAACACTGATATGTTTCTCTTTGAGAAACAGTGGTGTGAGCACTGCTCATAGCTGAGGCCTGGCCTGACACAAGTAATTAACACATTAGGAAGGCCTCATTTCTTGGAGAACAGAATTATGGTGGTAAACAGATCATAAGGTTCAAAAAGACAGAATGCCTGAGCCAGCTAAGATAAGAGGGAGAACTCCCATGGAACCATTTACTAACAATGGACAAGAAAAGTTAAGAATGTAAGGAGGAGGTCGAGCATGAACCCTCTCATGGACAGAGCATGCTGTACAGGAATTGGTTCCTGCAAAGTGATCAAGCCAACCCCCCAAAAGTGTGATACAATGTATAGTAAATGCAATGAGATGTGTAAATGTGTATGAAAGGAGAGGGTTTCTTTGCAACTTCAGATGTGGTATGCCCTATACCCACCTTCTACACATGAGTCTGATCAGCTCAGCATAGCTTTGCTGTGTGCCAAATAAAGAACCTGAGTGATTAAATCTGGAGTCGAACTGAGGTTTTTTGGATCCCAGAGAAGTGGATAAAGTGTTCTCCCAAAACTGAACAAGATGCTCTGGATAAGCAGAGTGGAAAAAATTTCGTAGGAAATCCCAACATTGCTAGGCAAGGAAATAGCTTAATGGGAGCCCTACAAATTTCTAAGCATCAGTGAATCCAGAGACTGTCCTTCAGCAAAAGAAGGAAGTTGGGCTTTTCATAGCTGGTCTCCTTCCTCTTTCCACTATGACTGTGTTTGGGGCCATTAAGCAAGGGATTTTCAGAATAGGACCAGACCTGGAAATATGTGCTCAGAGTGTGTGGTAAAGGCGGCATCCTGTGTGGTGGCACTCTTGGGTCAGCCCAGTCAAAAACAGAGAGGAAAGGGACAGGAAATGGGGACAGGTGAGAAATATCTAACTGTGTTGACAAGAGACAGAAGGAAGGACAGAATGCATAGGAGGGAAATATCAAAAGGTCTGGATAAGATTTCCATAAGCATCCATATTTTTAGGTTTCCCTGAACATTGTTGCTTTCCTGCCATAGAAAAATATAATAATGCCAATGGAGCTGAACATGGTGCATATTTACAGCATGTGGTAACATACATCTTTGGAACCAAAGGTTCAAAACAAACAGACAAAACCGAAAAACACATTACTAGTTCAATGGAAGGCAAAAAAAACAAAGAGGGACTAGGACTTGGGAAAGGAGGATTCTTGTCCCCATACAGCAATCAGATCCAGTGTCTCCCGTTCGCTCCATGCTGGAGCTCATTTGCGATTCTGGGGAGACTGCATGGTCACCTGTGCTGCTGAGCACGCCACACTGATCAAATAGCAAATTAAATTCAAAAGTTCCCGGGGCTTTTCTTGTGTACCTGGCTAGTGCATCGGAGTTCAAAGTGCTGTCCAGAGCAGTCACATTGAAGCACTCTGGGATAGCTCCCGGAAGTCAACAACATCGATTTGTGTCCCAGCAAGGTCAATTTTAGCTCTACTC
Organism: Dermochelys coriacea; assembly: GCF_009764565.3. Classification (NCBI taxonomy): domain Eukaryota; kingdom Metazoa; phylum Chordata; order Testudines; family Dermochelyidae; genus Dermochelys; species Dermochelys coriacea. Next base: position 89,139,969 of record NC_050074.1, on the reverse strand, counting down.
CCCTTGCCGGGGAGGAGCACAGAAGTAGATTTTAAGAGCCCTTTATGTTGACGGAATGGGGTTGCTTGTGTAGACGCATTCATTATAAAATCGACCTAACGCAGCTAAATTCGACCTAACTCTGTAGTGTAGACCAGGGCTAAGATTACAGAATGAGCCACACCTGGGAGAGACCAGGACGATTGCCCTATAAAGAACAGCAGGAGACTAGCAAGGGACTGGGGAAACTTAGGGAAGCTCCTGCAGGAAAGACTCTAAGGTCAAGGGGGCTGTGAAAGGGAGACACTGCAGTGAGCAGGATGCTTCTGCTAGAGACCCTGACTGAGAGAAAGGTTTGTGCCTGGAAGCCAGAACCAGAGGGCTGAGAAAGGCTGAGTGTCAGCCAGGTAAATCCTAAGAGTACTGGGCCAAGTTCCTACTAGAGATCTTAACTCGGAGAAGGGTTGGGGGGCTGGAAGCCAGAAGGCTGAGCTCCAGACAGGTGAAACCAGAGAGGCTTTGAATTGGGACCTAGCTCTGGGGAAAAGTGCTGCAGGCTCTCTACTTAAAGGGAGAGTGTGACTGAACTGGAATTATGGCATGGAGGGCCAGGGTCTAAAGACTCAAAACATTTCCCCCCAGGGTCCCATTTATTACCTGTGGCCTGAGAGTTAAGGGGCCCTGAGAAATTGTTAACAGTATACTAGAGAGTGACCTCTGGCCATGAGGGGGTACGCAGGAGGCAGCCAACCCTTTTCCAGAACACTACAGTATTAAACTTGGGCTCAGACACTACAATATTCTCTAATGTGTTACATTCCATAACCCATTATTTGCTTCTATACCTACTAATAAATGCAGCAAAACCTCTACAACTTTCTGCATCATTAGGCAACCTAAGGGATTATCCCAAATGTAGCGAATACTATTTTGCTTTCTTACAAAATCACATCTCTTAAGCAAATGATTTTTGTTGCGCCCTATCACTATAACCTTAAGCAAAACATAAATCTTTTAGGGTACACCCAAAATAAAACTAATCTATGAGGTTTCATGCAGATATTAGAATATATAAATCTCAATACTACCTATTCCCTTACTTCTAAGTTTCAAACGGGGAAAGAAAGTAACACTGAGACCCATCTTCCCATATTTTCTAAAATGGAATTCAGTACTGTAGATAACAATACTATTCAAAGATACTGCAGTAGCTACCCCCATCTTGTTTTCAGAGTTATGCATTTAGTTCTACATCAACTAATTAATCTGAGTTATAGAATGTTATCCTAACTCATTTTGAAATTAAGGACAGAAAAACAGAGAGGGGCTGAGCCCATACATTATGGAGTGGGATGTTCAAAAGAACTCAGTGCTGACCTAACTCTACTCCCATTTACTTCACTGGGAGCACAGTTAGGCCAACACTGAGTTCCTTTGAAAATCCCACCTTATAACCAAAGTCATGGACCTGGATCTCAGCTTCTCTGTTTTCCTTCATCTCTAAATATTGAATTCTCCTATGATATGTGTACATTGTTTTTTTCTGACTCAGTATTCAGTATAATGAATATTATCTTTAAAATTCATATTTCTAAGTATACATATTAGATATACGTAAAAGTTTAAATGAAGTGGAAAAATGTGAAATATAAAATGCATAAACCCTTTTGTCTCAACTCTATTGATAAAAACTAAACATACAAGTTACATTTTTTTAACTTATACTTTAACAAATATTAATAGTAAACATTTGTAAAGGATCATGAACCCTAAATAATTCCTTTTCAAAAGTGCACCTTACCTTTTTTACTAGAAGTGATTTGTTTATTAACGGACTCTTTACCAAAAAAAAAAAAAAGTAGAACATATCCACAATTTTCTCCAGAGAGTTTAATGTTAAGCAGTTTCGCAAGTGTGTGGAAATGAGAATTCAGTTGAAATTACCTTAATAACCAAATCAAATTTCTGGTGCAAATCCCTGTTTATTGGCTTTAGCAGACTGAGTACAGCTGTTGTGAGATTCATACAGAAGTATTGTGGATAATCCTCAGGAGTCCCTGCAAAAAGATATTGAGGTTTGAAAACATAATTGAGAGAAATAAGTACTGTGCATAACAGCTTTATTTAAACTGTATATTTACTTCACTTATTAACTAACAAAGGAATGAAATCAAATTCAATTAGTACAGGGGTAAAAAATTATGCAGTATATGAGAAAGAAAGAACAGATATAATACTTTCTTTTGTAACTTTCAAAAGTTTTAAAACAGCTGTTTTCACAATTTTGAAATAAATTTGAGGATTTATAGTCCGTGTTCATGTCACTAAACATTTTACTAAAACATCAGCACTTATGACCTTGAACATTCCTTTTGTTCCCTTAATATATCAATATATTTATGTTCCCTTAATATATCAATATATTTAATACTGTACAAAACAGAGGAAGGGAGTCTCAAAAGTATGATTTTCCTTTTTTTAAAAGTATTTTAGAATGGTAGGATCAGATAAACAAAAGCAGAAAATATCTCACTGCTAGCCTCAGTAAACAACTGCTAAGTGACAGATTAGGCCCACTATACAAAGATTTACACATGTACTTAACTTTGTGCACTGTAAGAAGTCCCATTAACTTCAATGCGACTACTCAAAGTGCATAAATGTAACCATGTGCTGGTCTGTAAATCTGTGCAAAGACAATATAATAGAGACATTTTCTACTTACTTACAGAGTTTTCACTTTTAAGATTTAGAAAGAAAAGAGAAGAGGTATGCAGAGGTGAAAATACGGCTAGATTCTCGCTGGAAAGTATTAAGGGAGACTATGCTAGGCTGGGGAAGACGCTTAAGGAAATTGAGGCTCAGGTGATCTTTAGCGGGATCCTTCCTGTTCCTAGAGAAGGGCAACAAAGGTGTGACAAGATTATGACTGTCAACAGATGGCTTAGGCAGTGGTGCTATAAGGAGGGCATTGGGATGTATGGCCACTGGGAGGCATTCACGGAGAGAGGACAGTTCTCTCGGGATGGACTTCACCTGAGTAGGGAAGGAAATAGACTTCTAGGATCAAGGCTGGCACAACTGATAAAGAGAGCTTTAATCTAGGAATTAGGGGGAGATGGTTGGGAGATGTCCAGGAAATCTCCATGCCAGATTTTAGCATTGAGAGGGAAGAAGACGAAGTAAGAAAGGATACAGCCGTGGGTAGGAGAATGTATATAAGGAGCAAGGGCGGTATGGACACTAGTCTAATAGGTTATACTGGCTGTAGAATGACTGTGCCTAATAGGGTACAAAATGTGAGCAAGGCCAAACAGCAAAAATTAAGATGTTTATACACCAATGCGAGGAGCCTAGGTAACAAAATGGAGGAACTAGAGCTACTGGTGCAGGAAGTGAAACCAGATATTATAGGGATAACAGAAACATGGTGGAATAGTAGTCATGACTGGACTACAGGTATTGAAGTGTATGTGCTGTTTAGGAAAGACAGAAACAAAGTTAAAGGAGGTGGAGTAGCATTGTATATCAATGATGAGGTAGAATGTAAAGAAATAAGAAGCGATGCAATGGATAAGACAGAGTCTCTCTGGGCAAAAATTACATTGGGGAAGAAAACTAGTAAAGCCTCTCCTACGATAGTGCTTGGGGTGTGCTATAGACCTCCGGGATCTAATTTGGATATGGATAGAGCCCTTTTTAATGTCTTTAATAAAGTAAATACTAATGGAAACTGCGTGATCATGGGAGACTTTAACTTCCCAGATATAGACTGGAGGACCAGTGCTAGTAATAATAATAGGGTTCAGATTTTCCTAGATGCGATAGCTGATGGATTCCTTCATCAAGTAGTTGCTGAACCGACTAGAGGGGATGCCATTTTAGATTTAATTTTGGTGAGTAGCGAGGACCTCTTGGAAGAAATGGCTGTAGGGGACAGTCTTGGCTCAAGTGATCATGAACTAATTCAGTTCAAACTAAATGGAAGGATTAACAAAAATAAATCTGCAACTAGGGTTTTTGATTTCAAAAGGGTGACTTTCAAAAATTAAGGAAATTAGTTAGGGAAGTGGATTGGACTGAAGAACTTATGGATCTAAAGGTAGAGGAGACCTGGGATTACTTTAAATCAAAGCTGGAGAAGCTATCGGAAGCCTGTATCCAAGAAAGGGGAAAAAATTCATAGGAAGGAGTTGTAGACCAAGCTGGATGAGCAAGCATCTTAGAGAGGTGATTAAGAAGAAGCAGAAAGCATACAGGGAGTGGAAGATGGGAGGGATCAGCAAGGAAAGCTACCTAATTGAGGTCAGAACATGTAGGGATAAAGTGAGACAAGCTAAAAGTCAAGTAGAGTTGGACCTTGCAAAGGTAATTAAAACCAATAGTAAAAGGTTCTATAGCCATATAAATAAGAAGAAAACTAAGAAAGAAGAAGTAGGACCGCTTAGGATGGAGTGGAGGTTAAAGATAATCTAGGCATGGCCCAATATCTAAACATATACTTTGCCTCAGTCTTTAATAAGGCTAAAGAGGATCTTAGGGATAATGGTAGCATGACAAATGGGAATGAGGATATGGAGGTAGATATTACCATATCTGAGGTAGAAGCGAAACTGAAACAGCTTAATGGGACTAAATCGGGGGACCCAGATAATCTTCATCCAAGAATATTAAAGGAATTGGCACCTGAAATTGCAAGCCCACTAGCAAGAATTTTTAATGAATCTGTAAACTCAGGAGTAGTACCGAATGATTGGAGAATTGCTAATATAGTTCCTATTTTTAAGAAAGGGAAAAAAAGGGATCCGGGTAACTACAGGCCAGTTAGTTTGACATCTGTAGTATGCAAGGTCCTGGAAAAAATTTTGAAGGAGAAATTAGTTAAGGACATTGAAGTCAATGGTAAATGGGGCAAAATACAACATGGTTTTACAAAAGGTAGATTGTGCCAAATCAACCTAATCTCCTTTTTTGAAAAAGTAACAGATTTTTTAGATAAAGGAAATGCAGTGGATTCATTTGCCTAGATTTCAGTAAGGCATTTGATACCGTGCCACATGGGGAATTATTAGTTAAATTGGAGAAGATGGGGATCAATATGAACATCAAAAGGTGGATAAGGAATTGGTTAAAGGGGAGACTGCAACGGGTCCTACTGAAAGGCGAACTGTCAGGTTGGAGGGAGGTTACCAGTGGAGTTCCTCAGGGATCGGTTTTGGGACCAATCTTATTTAATCTTTTTATTACTGACCTTGGCACAAAAAGTGGGAGTGTGCTAATAAAGTTTGCAGATGATACAAAGCTGGGAGATATTGCCAATTCGGAGAAGGATCGGGATATTATACAGGAGGATCTGGATGACCTTGTAAACTGGAGTAATAGTAATAGGATGAAATTTAATAGTGAGAAGTGTAAGGTTATGCATTTAGGGATTAATAACAAGAATTTTAGTTATAAGTTGGGGACGCATCAATTAGAAGTAACAGAAGAGGAGAAGGACCTTGGAGTATTGGTTGATCACAGGATGACTATGAGCTGCCAATGTGATATGGCTGTGAAAAAAGCTAATGCGGTTTTGGGATGCATCAGGAGAGGCATTTCCAGTAGGGATAAGGAGGTTTTAGTACCATTATACAAGACACTGGTGAGACCTCACCTAGAATACTGTGTGCAGTTCTGGTCTCCCATGTTTAAAAAGGATGAATTCAAACTGGAGCAGGTACAGAGAAGGGCTACTAGGATGATCCGAGGAATGGAAAACTTGTCTTATGAAAGGAGACTTAAGGAGCTTGGCTTGTTTAGCCTAACTAAATAAGGTTGAGGGGAGATATGATTGCTCTCTATAAATATATCAGAGGGATAAATACAGGAGAGGGAGAGGAATTATTTCAGCTCAGCACCAATGTGGGCACAAGAACAAATGGGTATAAACTGGCCACCAGGAAGTTTAGACTTGAAATCAGACGAAGGTTTTTAACCATCAGAGGAGTGAAGTTTTGCAATAGCCTTCCAAGGGAAGCAGTGGGGGCAAAAGATCTATCTGGTTTTAAGATTCTACTTGATAAGTTTATGGAGGAGATGGTATGATGGGATAATGGGATTTTGGTAAGTAATTGATCTTTAAATATTCAGGGTAAATAGGACTAATCCCCTGAGATGGGATATTAGATGGATGGGATCCGAGTTACCCAGGAAAGAATTTTCTGTAGTATCTGGCTGGTGAATCTTGCCCATATGCTCAGGGTTTAGCTGATCGCCATATTTGGGGTCGGGAAGGAATTTTCCTCCAGGGCAGATTGGAGAGGCCCTGGAGGTTTTTCGCCTTCCTCTGTAGCATGGGGCATGGTTGACTTGAGGGAGGCTTCTCTGCTCCTTGAAGTCTTTAAACCACGATTTAAGGACTTCAATAGCTCAGACATAGGTGAGGTTTTTCATAGGAGTGGGTGGGTGAGATTCTGTGGCCTGCGCTGTGCAGGAAGTCGGACTAGATGATCAGAATGTCCCTTCTGACCTTAGTATCTATGAATCTATGAATCTATGAAAAGGATGAGGTAAAAAAGGTAGTACTTGAATAACAGCTTTGGCAGAATACAAAGACAGCACTTTTTACCACAAATTAGCAAGTGCTCCAGAAAGGTTTATTATGGGAGTATTGCATATATTGCTGAAGAGGTTAACAACAAAATTATTGGTAATGTTTTCCTCTGTTAAGTGGCACTGTACAGACCCATACACAGTTGTGATCTACAGGGTTTACTGTAAGGGAAGTTATGTTTCTCCAAAAGTTAAAACCTATTGCAGAACTAGAATTTTGCAGGAGTCCTGGGCTCCATTATGGAAATTCTACTCTTTTAAGATCCTTGCCACAGGGAGTGAAAGCTATCAACTCTGACAGTGCCTAAAGAAACTCAATGTGTGAGCTAAAAGCCACCCTGATCATCTTTGTTAGCATATTGAAAAAGCAATATCTTGTACTGAATAGGCACTTTCATCTTTGTCAAAAAGAGAGAGAGAGAGAGAGAGAGAGAGAATGAATGAATAGCATGAATGCTGTATTCTACTTTATAGAATATCCAGAAAATCAGTTGCTCCCAATGCTGGTAATAAAACTGCAAAAAACATGGAATGGAAAACAGGTGTACACAAGAGTTAAATGTTTAATTCAGAGGTGTCAAGGTTCCTTACCCACTCTAAACTCTAGGGTACAGATGTGGGAACCTGCATGAAAACCTCCTAAGCTTACTTTTACCAGCTTAGGTTAAAACTTCCCCAAGGTACAAACTATTTTACCTTTTGCCATTGGACTTTCGCTGCCACCACCAAACGTTTAACCGGGTTTATTATTGGGAAAGAGTAGTTTGGAAACATCTTCCCCCCCCCAAATCCTCACCAAAATCTTGCACCCCCCTTTCTGGGGACGGTTTGATAAAAATCCTCACCAATTTGCATAGGTGACCACAGACCCAGACCCTTGGATCTTAAGAACAATGAAAAAAAACCAGTTTCTTACAAGAGGAATTTTAATAGAAGAAAAAGTAAAAAGAATCACCTCTGCAAAATCAGGATGGTAAATACCTTACAGGGTAATTAGGTTCAAAACACAGAGAATCCCTCTAGGCAAAACCTTAAGTTACAAAAAGACAGGAATATCCATTCCATTCAGCACAGCTTATTTTCTCAGCCATTTAAAGAAATCATAATCTTATGCATATCTAGCTACATTACTTACTAAATTGTAAGACTCCATTCCTGTTCTGTCCCCGGCAAAAGCATCACACAGACAGACCCAGACCCTTTGTTTCTCCCCCCCTTCAGCTTTCAAAGTATCTTGTCTCCCCACTGGTCATTTTGGTCAGATGCCAGCGAGGTTATCCTAGGTTCTTAACCCTTTACAGATGAAAGGGTTTTTCCTCTGGCCAGGAGGGATTTTAAAAGTGTTTACCCTTCCCTTTATATTTATGACATTTTATGACAACAGGAGATGGAGATAATATATGTAAAATATTGCACACATACCTGTGTGTACATATATATATATATACACACACACACTCACCCACAAACAAAACAAGTACTGATATAATATGTTGAAAAGATTTTATTATTTTGAAATGGCCGTAGTACTCAAGAGTGGTGTACCTTATACTGGTCATTTTAAACAAGTGGTGATAAAAACTTCACACCACACTATCATGCATTGTATGTTGTAAATACTACATATATCAGTTACTTTTAAGTGTCTAAAATATTTCTTTTTATAGTATTCATAAATGGATTATTTACTGGATCACTCTGTGAAAGGTGTGGGGGTACTCTTTAATAATTTTTATCACTGTATATGTATTTGTCACCAGTATGGTATTTCTGTACAATATATGGAAATGGATATTTCATCCTAGAGGTGTGTCTGGAGATCAAAGACTGCCAGAATATTAGAGCCAGCCTTAAGGGCACTAGCCCAGTCTTCAGCACAGCCCCAAACTCTTTACAACAGGAGAAGTCAGGTCATCCATACACTTGAGAAAGAACCAGATTGGAAGAGAAACAGACAGAGGCTCACAGACACACAGGAGAATATATTTTCATCCCTCTCTGAGTGGAAACACACATTTCAACCACTTGGGGACTGGAACTCTGGGTGGCAGCCCCCGATAACCCAACCATGTCAATGCAACAGACCTGACTGAGTTTGGCACCTGTAAGTTTCCCTTTGGACACAGAAACAGCACCTTCAAAACAAACTATTAGTTATTACTTCACCCAAAATTATAAAGCACCTGGAGCAAAGGGTAAAAATAATAAAGGCTTATGTTTTGAATATATGAATATTTCCTCTTACCAAACCCTTACATTTTCTTTGCATGCTTTGATACATGCCATATAGTCTAATTACCTCCATCCCTGTGCTGGGAGAAGCACTGTCCTGCTAGCAGCACGCTCCCTCTGTCTCTGTGGGTCTTCTTGCTTCCCTGACAGTACCCAGTTATGCTCTGTCCACTCACACTTAATCCCCTCTCTTTTCTAGGACTGGGGTCTTGTTCTAGTTTAGGATCCTCCTTTGATCCTAGGCTTAACCTTGGAAAGAGTACATCATTCTCAGCTGGAGGGGAGCCAAGTAAGGTGTATCCCTCAATAAACAGCTCTCTCATTGTTTCCTCAAGGAGTCTGATCTTATCTCCTGTGATTATTTTGCTTTTCCTGCTTGGTTCCTTTAGAACCCTTTTGATATCAAGCAACCAATCATGCCCCCTCCCTTACACACACCATATTCATCAAAAATATATATATTTCCAATTTGTCACACAAGTCTTGTATAAAGGTCAAGTTTATAAACCTAAGCCATTTTCTGTTTTAAAAAGAATGCCTAAAGTTAAGCTCCTATACTGATATCTAAACATCTACAAATAGTAGCCTGATTTTCAGAAAAACTGAACCTCCAGCAGGTCTGGGTGTTCAACAGATAAAAACTGATCGGTTGCTCTACGCATAGGAGGCAGAATGTTAGGTTTGAAGCTTGGACTGAGGAAAGAAGATGAATGGAAGAAGCAAAGGGATTGAACGCAGGACACACAAGTGTCCCTGAGGGAAAACAAGACCAAAGATATAAGATAGAATGGGAAGAAAATTATGTTGGATATGGTAAGTAAGGATGAGGAGCTTGAACTTGATGCAGCAATATACAGAAGCCAATGGAGACAGAGAGATATGGACAGATTGGTGGAAGAGAACTTTAATAGAGATATTTTGGACAGACTGGAGGAGGAAGGGATAAGAGAGGCAGTGAGGTCATACAACAGAAGATTACAGTAATCAAAATGTGAGATAACATGGTTTCTGCGGTGGTTGCTGCAGTGGGGACAGTAAAGAGAGGGTGAATTCTGGAGGAATTAAACGGGAAGAAGCAAGGAAGGACTTAGAGAGCAACTATCTATATGGAGAAGGAGAAAGAAGAGCTTTTGCCAGATCTTGAGATTCTATAATAAGTATTGTGAAATTTGTTGTGCTTTTCTTAAAACTCCATCAACTGGAAGGAACAGACTGCATGAAAATCTCAGCTCTCCTTTTAAAAAAAAATAAAAAATAAAAAAGCAGGTTTGTAGAGCCCATGATTGTGGAGGAAAGCTTAAAATCAAGAAGCAAGTGCACTATAATGGCTCAGAAACCAGAAGAGAGAAAAAAACCCCTCATTTAAAAATAAATCGTTATTTTAAAGCCAGTGTTATGACTTTTTCAGGGCTTGATTCATGATATTAGAATGCTTGGGTTTGGCAATACTGAAAGAAGAGTCTACAATTTTATAAAATGCTTATAAAATACATGTTTATAAAATTATCAATGGGGAAGAAATAGCTATGATCTTGGTTCTCCTCTCATTTACGTTGGAGTAACAGTAGTATAGTCAGGGGAGCAATCTTGGTATAAAGGTTGTGTAAGTGAGGATAATCTGATTGTATACACCACTGGTGGAGATTTATTATAATGTATATGTTTCTCTAGTGAAGACAGATTGTACAGAAATTAATTTTCATTTATAATGAATGTAAATTATGGGCCTCTTTTGATGGTCATGAAAGTAGTGTTTAACCTGACGATGGGGCACTGCCTTTGAGCATCCCCTCATGTCCTGTTGGTTTGCTGCCCTTCTGCTCCCTCTGCCCCAGCTCTCCTCCTGGACCTAGCTTGTACTTTAAACAGTCACTCTGCCTCACTTTAACCCAGGAGCCTTCCAGGTCTCATGCAGCTGGATTGTACATAGGTCAGCTCCAGGGACTCAATCAGCTTCTCCTCCTGCTGGCCCCTCTCCCCCAGTCAGTCTCTTTACCTTTATACTTGGGAGGCTTCAGCAATCCGACCTCCTCCTGGTGATATTTATCTGCTATGAGGGAGAAGGAAGCATATATGGTAGTCCCATTCCCAAAGCTCATCCCAATTGACTAGGGGAGGGGGAGCCTTGTCCCACATACTCTGCAAGGCTCCAGGTCCTGGGCCATTACAGAAACAGTAATATTTTCTCCCTAAAACACTGCTTATTCCTGGAACCCCTTCCTCTCTAGTCTTCAGTCTCCTAGTTCCTAGGTTCTTGCATACATCAAACCTCCCAAAAATCTTAAAGGGGTTTGCTGACCCCTAGGCACTATGAAGCTTAAGAGGACTGACTACCCCCATCAAAATCCTACATAGGCTTTATTTAAAATTTTTATATACTACATGAATACTTCAAAAATGTTTTCTTTATTGGCATGTGTGAATGTGCAGTTAGTATGTCATGTGGTACTTCCAGGTATATAGAGAAACTAAGAATTCTTCAATAATAGTTTAAATTATGTAATAATTTATGATGCTGCAAATATGCAATACTGCATATTGCAGGGGTGGCCAAACTTACTGACCCTCTGAGCCACATACAATATTCTTCAGAAGTTTGAGAGCTGAGGAGCACCTGATGGGGCTCGGGGCTTCAGCTCCATGCGAGGTGCCTACTGGGGCTCAGGGCCTCAGCCCAGCGGGAGGTGCCTGCCTGGACTTAGGACTGGAGCCCCAGTAGATGCGCCCCATGGGGCTGAAGCTCCACAACCCCCCCCCCCCCGCTTGGCAGAAGCCCATATCCCACCACCTCGCTGCAAGGCAGAAGTCCCGAACTCCACCCCCCCACACACCAAATCTGGTAGGCGGAGAATGTGGGAACATGGGAGGGTCTCTGAGCAGCACTTTAACAGTAAAAGAGCTGCATGTGGCTCACAAGCTACAGTTTTGCCATCGCTGATATACTGGAAACCAGCTCACCATATAATTTATTCATTTATCTTCTTAAAGATAGGACAGATTGAAAAAAATGCATTAGGCAGGTGTAAGATTATCCCTTAGATACACACAGTTTGGGTCAGTGGGTATATGTAGACCTGTCATGACTACTGAAATATGGTTCAATTCCTGAAAGTCGATGAATGTAAAAGTTAATGTACGAAAAATGTTTCCAAGTGTCAGGTTTTCAAATGTCAGGATACCAGACACTATGCAATCAGAAATCAAGTATTACAGTGCTATACTGTGGAGTTAGTTCTGTAGACTTTAGCCTCTACCCTAGGGTGGGTCAGCTAGTTTGATCTGAAAGCACCCTTAAATTCTGGTCAAAACCTTGTGTGTGAGACAGAGGAGATTTGGGAGCAACACCCAAGTAAGAGCCCAGGTTAAATCTGCAGTGAAAACATACCCTAAAGCAAGAGGACTTAAGAATCACATGCTTCTCTGAGAGAAAAATTATCTCCTAATAACTTTTAGTTCTAACTGGAAAGTTAGGTGAATTTTTATTTGAACACAGTAACTTGGATAATGACCAGGGTAACCTAACTGCATACTGTAACTCAACCTATTATGGTGCAAATGTAGGACTGTAACTCAATAGGCCACAAAAATGTAAGAAACTTATAAAATGTTCAATTATCTAATTAGTAAAAAAAAATTGCATATTCTCTCACTTTGTGGTTCAGCACTTCTAATTTAAGTAATTTATAACAGTCAAGTGAAATCTTACAATGTCTGTGTGGGAGATGTATATTTTGGTTTACAATGGAGGAAATCCTGTGTGATGAGAAACAGCTGAAAGGAAGGACCAACAGATAATTATTTCAATTGTATGTTTGAAATACTGCTCCAAAAACTTAGCATATCAGCCTGCATTCTCATATATTTTACTAAATTCACTGAATAATCCACTTCCACTCCTTTCCAGATAAAGGCTCTCAAATTCACCAGTGTATGTCATTATGCTTCTTTTGAAGTTATTTAAAATGCCCAGTAGTAGAGTTTTAAAGCTATAAAGTAGTGCATACTGGCAGAAGAATAGGCATATTTAAGACCTCAGAAGGTTCCTTTTTGAAGACAAAAACAGAAATAAAGACTAGTACTAAAATTACTGTTTTATTTTTTCCCCCTAGAGACTCAAAGTAGGGTCTACTTGTGTGTGCTTTATTATGTTCCAGTGGTAAGTATCTTCCCATTATAAGTTTGAATTTTAAAACTGCACCACCCCTACCCTACTCTCTTCCCCAAAAGAAACCCAGTCACCTGATGGTTAGAAAAGAAAATTGCATGGGACGCGTGTGTTTCTGTGAACCTTATAATCTCTCAGTTCCCAGGATGGTGGATCAGAGGAATATCACAGAGGGGAGTATGTCCTTGGACTTTGTATGTTGTGGGGAGCGGAGGTTTGGCTGGGTGATGGTAAATCAGTGTTTTAGGTCTTTTTCCTATCAGCTCATAGAAGAATTGGGGAAACTTGTTCCTATCTGTCCAAGAGGGAGAGGGAGAGTGTTAAATGATACAGTGTAAGTCCCCCACAATAAAGAAAGGGGGAGGTCTCCAGGAACCCCTTCTTGAACTATATTCATCCAGGGCCAAAAGAGACCACGGACAATGAAGACAATCTGATGCAAGGGAGGAGAAGGGGCAGGTGAACAACCTTAAACACAACAAAATAAAGAGTAGGTGGATGACACCAAGACAGCACCAAATTTCTCTGGGCAGAAAAGTTCAAATTTGGCTTTTAGAAGGAAACTCACCCTAGTTGCCATCCCCTGACAATTATTACACCACACTACAAAGTTTTGTGAACCATTCCCCCTATCTGATACAGTTATGCTGGCAAAACCCCCAGTGCAGGAGTGGTGGGACAATTTGTATAGTGGGGGTGCTAAGAGCCATTGAACCAAACTGTAAACCCTGTATATGATGGGAACCACTTCCAGCCAGGAGGTGCAGCAGCACCCTCAGCACCCCTAGTTCCAGCACCTATTCCCCAGTGTGGACACAGTTATGCAGAAATCAAAGTGCTTTTGTGGGCCTACCTAATGTCATTCAAGGAGGCAGTGTTATTATGCTGACAAAACTCCTGTTGGAATAAGCAACATCAACAATAAGGGACTCTGTCAGTATATCTGTACCAGCAAAGCATTTCAAATGTAGACAAAGGCTTAGTTTGTGTTTGTGCCTGTGAATAAGAGCCAAGGATTATTATTATTATCTTCCCTAGCTATTTCTCAGCAGAATTGGAACACAGTCCAACTGAGAGTGTGGATAAGCATCGTCCATATTTTCTTTCCTTGACTGCATCCTTATTTTCACTGGATGAAGCAAAAGATTCTGAATCTAATCTAAATAAATAACAATATAGTTAATAATCCAAAATGGAATAAAATATCAAAACTGCAATAAAAATGTTGCTGAGTAGAACAATGATATTGACCCCTACCAACTACAACATGAATCTTGTATTATGTTTCAGCTTTCCCACTTAGTCTTTCTCTGCCTGATCCTAATACAGTGACTGACTATGAATGATAGCAAGATTAGCAGATACCAACCAAGTAGGATGGAATAGAGGATGCGTGGTCGATCAGAAGGAGGCTGGATGTTTTTGTCTTGATCTATAGCTTCTATTGGTGGAGTGACATTGATGGGGTTCACTTGTGTCTGAAATGAAAATTAGGGAAATTAGAGCTGATAAATTACAAAATCTGTTTGCAGTTCTTCAGATTTAGTAAAAAAACATTTTGCTATAGTGGACATTTACTTGAATGGCAAAGAAATAATGTGTGTGCATGTAAATACATAAAGCAATAATAAGGACACATCTTCTGTAAAATGTAAAATTAACTATGCAAAACAAACTTCAAGGGGGAAAAATTTGGAACATAGATCATATGTCTCTATTGTGTTTTTCTTTAAAGAAACTATATTATCCTAAAAATAATATATCCTGATAAAAACCCCACTCCTGCAAATATGTACTTAACTTTACTACTGGGAGTGGTCCCACTGATGTGGGATTACCCACAGTAATCAAGTTAAGCACATGTGTAAGTGTTTGCAGGACCAAAGTCTAAAAGAATATCTTCATCAATATCATGTCAGATATTAATTAGCTTCTAAATTATTGCTGTTTATTTATTTTCTATTTTATCAATGTATTTTGAGAATACATTATACTTCAAAATATGCAGGCAATCATTTTATGAATTATTATGAATTCAAATGCCAACAATACGAATAAAACATGTGCCCCAAACAAAATTCAAAATCAATTCTTATGTACCATGATGGGTCCATTTGAAATATTTCTGATAGATATTCCATTGTAATAAAGCTGTTTATATTATCCAGACACACAGTGGCCTAGTGAACTGACCACAGGAGTGGAATGCAGGCACTCCTAAGTTCCATTCCTGGGTCTGACAACAATGTGTTATTCAACCTTCTTTGACTCTCTTTCCTCATCTGTAAAATGTGAACACTAATATTTTAGTTATACCAGAGAATTATTCTCAAGATTAGCTAAAGACTTCAGTGCTTAAAATGAAAAAACACAATACAGTAAAAATCTAGCTGGGTCATTGAGGGGAGCACTTTAAGCACCTGTTCCATCATGCAAGCAACTTCTCTCAACTTCCTGGACACCACAATCAGCTTCAACAATAGAACTCTACAGACAACCACATACAAGAAACCCATGGACCACTACACCTACATTCATAGATCCCATGCACCCCAAACACACCAAGAAGTCTTATCTACAGTGAGGCATTCAGATAGCACAGAATGCATTCCAAGGAGAAAGGATATACACCTTAACACATTTAAAACCAAACAAGGACATTCTACCAGAGAAGTAGATCGCATCATGTAATGGGCCACCCAAACATCCCAAGAGAACCTTCCTCAATACAGAAATAAAACCCCATCTGACCGCACACCAATAATTATTACCTACCACTCACACTGGAACCCATAAAAGGTATCATCAAACAACTACAAGCCATATTCAATGGGGACTCCATCCTGAAAGAAATCTTTCCTTAATCACCATTTCTGCCCTTCAAATAACCCCCCCAACCCTTCCAAGCACATCATCAGAAGCAAGCTCCCCACACCATAGATAGACAAACTTAAAGTGGCACCAGACCCTGCCAAAACAACAGATACAAAACGTGCAGACATATCTCTGCTGCAACAATGTTCAACACCCCCTACAACATATTTTTTAAGATCCAGGGATCCTACACATGCCAATCACATGGTGTACCTCATCCGTGCATTAAATGCCTCAATAACAACTATGTGGGTGAAACCAGACAATCACTATGCTCTCAAATGAACTCATACAGGAAAATGATAAAAGACAAAAACACCACATCACCTGTGGGAGAACACTTTTCACAAAGTGATCACTCTGTATCTGACTTCTCAGTCCTCATCCTCAAAGGAAATCCTGCACAACACTCTCAAAAGATGAGCCTGGGATCTTGAATTCATTACTCTCCTAGGCACCAAAAACCATGGACTGAACAGAGACACTGAATTCACAGCTTGTTACAAAAACCTATAACCCACTACCCCCATATTTTTATCCTTTGCCTGCAGAGATGTTAACAGGCCACTCTATCTTGAATGGTCCCTTACAATATGTGCTAACTACTTATGCTAAACAACCTTTTCCACCTTGCATACAAGGGACCATTGTGATCATCTAGCATCTGACCTCGAAGCTGCAGGCCACAGAACCTCACTGACTCAGTCCTGTAACAGACCCTTAACCTCTGGCTGAGTTACTGAAGTCCTCAAATCATGGTTTAAAGACTTCAAGTTACATATAATCCAACATTTGCACTGGTTTAAACCAGCAAGTGACCCATACCCCATGATACACAGGAAGGCAAAAAAAAAAAATCAAGAGTCTCTGCCAATCTTATACAGAGGAAAATTCCTTCCCAACCCCAAATACGGTGATCAGTTATACCCTGAACATGTGGGAAAGACCTACCATCCAGACATCTAGGAAAGAATTTTCTGTAGTAACTCAGAGCCCCCCCATCTACTGTTCTATCACCAGCCATTAGAGATATTTGCTGCTACCATTTGCAGATCAGATATTTGCTGCTAGCAGTTGCATTTTGCTGTAATGCTTGGAATTTCTTTCTCAGATTTGAAGAGCAGGTCTATGTGGCTCAAAAACTTGTCTCTCTCACCAACAGAAGTTGGTCCAATAAAAGATATTTCCTCACCCACCTTGTCTCTCTAATAACCTGGGACCAACATAGCTACAACTACACTGATCCCAGATTATGACTAACTCCCCCTCATCCTCACCTGACACTTTTTTCAGACCATTTGACAGCAATAGCAACAGCAGACATGGTGGGGGGCAGTGAAAGAGAGAGGCATGTAGCTAACTTTTTTGGGGAAACAGAACTTACTAGACATGGACCTTACTAGAACTTTGCTAGAGATGGACCTCTTAAGGCTGATGTAACTCAGTCATGAATAATGACGTGAGCAATCCCATTGATTTCAATGGAACTAATCATTTGCTTAAGTATTTGCAGGATCAAGCCCTAAGTTATGCTGTTAGCTTGTTTCAATTAAAAATCCAAAGTCATTATTTCCATGGGAAGCAAAGAAAACTGGAATGGATATGTTTCGGTGAAATATGGGACTGTACGTGCACTAACTTTTCTCCAACCTAAATTCCCACTGAATTTCAACTGAGGACAATATTCTTAATTTCTTGTGTTAACTTGTTGTGTATCTTTGCAGGTGCAGTGTTCTTTAGCAATCGCTGGACAAGAGAAAGAAGGTGAAGGATACAGGAATGGTTTAAAAGGCAGGCAGATGAGGAAGGGAGGACAGGATAAATTGGCAGCATGAAGAAATTTTAGCATTTCAGCTTCTCATCCAAGCCAGAATATAGAATGAATATATCTATGTATGTGAGGGGGCTTATTCCTTCACCCACTTATTTCCCTGATCCATCTCGCATGAACAGAGAGCAACAATACCCGAAGTCCAAAGGTGCAAACAATTCAATGTTTATTGGGGTGAACTTCCAGCAAGCATGATTCCAGTTTCCTTCCTTAGTGTCCCCCTTCCCAGCTCTGACACCACAGAGCTTTACCTGTGTCCCTGTTCCCATTCCTTCCCTTAGCTAAACACGATTCCAATTTCCCCACCCCCATTCCCTGTTCCCATTTCCCCCCACACACACTAACTCACTTACTGATTGACTGCAGACTATATAGTAAAACTTGAGTTCTGCTTAGCTATATCTTAACCAATAATTTACTGAAATTTAACTAACCAATCCTAACATATTGTAACATGATTTAACCAATTATATCCCACCACCTTAATTAGTTTACACCCAGCAAAATTAATTATACAGCAAACAGAAACAATCACAGAACCAGACAGTGATTATACAGACAAACAATAGGGAAATGGGGACTACAGTGATAGAACAACAAAGAAATGAGGATTTCACATCCCAGCTATTGATAAGTGTGTTCTTCCCAGACAGGATGCTATCAAACTAAGTTTCCTTTTACGTTTTCTAGGCACTTCCCATTCTCTGGAGGCGATAGGCATTATCAGGATGGTATTCCTAACAGCCCAATAGCACCTTATTTCAATGTGACTAGTTTGAAATGTGAGGATCTGACCGGTCGCTTCCAAGTTTATGGCTGCCTCTGCTGCTTAGCCAGAGATCTTAGCCTAAGGACAGGGCTTCAGACTGTCACAGTAAGAGAAGGACCTTACACCGGCAGACAGTGATTTTGATTCTTTCTTTTATACCTGTCAAGGTTCCTTCCCCACTCTGAACTCTAGTGGGGACCTGCATGAAAACCTCCTAAGCTTATTTTTACCAGCTAAGGTTAAAATTTCCCCAAGGTACATACTATTTTACCTTTTGCTCTTGTACTTTATTGCTGCCACCACCAAACGTCTAACAGATATATAAATGGGAAAGAGCCCGTTTAGAAATGTCTTTCCCCACAAAATCTTCCCAAACCCTACACCTGCTTTCCTGGGGAAGGTTTGATAAAAATCCTCACCAATTTGCATAGGTGACCACAGACCCAAACCCTTAGATCTTAAGAACAATGAATAAGCAATCAGATTCTTAAAAGAAGAATTTTAATAGAAGAAAAAATAAAAGAATCACCTCTGTAAAATCAGGATGGTAAATACCTTACAGGGTAATTAGATTCAAAACATAGAGAATCCCTCTAGGCAAAACGTTAAGTTACAAAAAGACACAAAAACAGGAATCTACATTCCATTCAGCACATCTTATTTTCTCAGCCATTTAAAGAAATCATAATCTAACGCATAACTAGCTAGATTACTTACTAAGTTCTAAGACTCCATTCCTGTTCTGTCCCCGGCAAAAGCATCACACAAACAGAGAGAGAGGCTTTGTTCCTACCTCCCCCCAGCTTTTGAAAGTATCCTGTCTCCTCATGGTCATTTTGGTCAGGTGCCAGCGAGGTTATCTTAGCTTCTTAACCCTTTACAGGTTAAAGAGTTTTGCCTCTGGCCAGAAGAGAATTTTCAAGGTGCTTACCCTTCCCTTTATACTTATGACAACCTCTTTAACTAGCTAAGTGATAAGAATACACCTAAATTCTTAGAATATAGGCCTTTACAGACAGGCCCGAATATCTATATCTAACAATATATATCAGAATATAGAATGAATAAGATATAAAATATATACATTCATTCTATATTCTGGCTTGGATGAGAAGCTAAAAAGTATATATGCCTGAAAATAATAATGAATGGCAAAGGTTAACCTAATTTTTTTCAAACTTAAAGCAGTATTTACTTTTTGATTGACACAACCCTAATTGAATACTATATTAACATCTGAAAAGGACTGCACGTGTGAAACTCACAGTCAGCAAATTTTGCATTGTTGAACATAATTAAAATGCCATAATAAAAGGTAAATTTATTTTTATAATTGGAGTGTGTATAGGTGTCATGTGTGTCAGTTTTTTAAAAAAACTTTGTACTTAAACACTTTGAACATGCACCTGGTGACTAGATTTGTCATCATAAAGACAAACTGGAATTAAGGCATACATTTTTAATGGTAAGAGGAATTATCCATTAAAGCAATTTACCAAGTGTCATGGTAGATTCTCCATCCCTGACCATTTTTAAAATCAAGATTGGATGTTTTTACAAAAGATATGCTCCAGGAATTATTTTGGGGAAGTTCTATGGCCTGTGTTATATGGGAGGTCAGTAGATAATCACAATTGTCCCTTCTGGCCTGAGAGTCTATATATTTATTACTTAAAATATGATAATCCATTAAAAATCCCTAATTTAAAAAGTAAAGTTTATTTCATTAAAAACTGAAAGTAAAACTGAGTTACTTGTCCTTTATTATTATTGTAGTCATCATGATTTACACTTAGTTTATGCAAAAACAAAGAGGAGTCCTTGTGGCACCTTAGATACTAACAAATTTATTTGGGCATAAGTTTCCATGGGCTAAAACCCAATTCGTCAGAGGCATTGAGTGGAAAATATGCTTATGCTTACTTATTAAATGGGCAATATTTTCAGCTCTAAACTTCCCCTTACTGGTTATTCTCATCAAAATATCGTAGGTATATCCTATCTCATGTTCCACCTCTGAAGTTGCCTTCAAACCTTAGGAATTTTTGCATTTTTTTTCTCTTTCGTTGGTAGCAGTCCTTCATGGAACTTCATAAGATATTAGGAACTGTGACTTTGAGCTTAAATCTCTAGGAAAAGACTCCCTCAGTGTCATTGTGTGTGTTTTGAGAATAGTCAGGAAAAAGAAACAGCTAAAAACAGCTCTGTCCAATCTTAAGTAGCTTCATACCAGGAATGAGCTCCTTCCTTCACATGCAAATTTTGGACCTGATTCTCCTCTTAGGTCATGTCTACACAGTAAAAGCTGTGCACAGGCTAGCCTACCCAAGCGCAGCATCAGCATGGGTAGTGTAAACATAGCATGGACCCTTGGTCCATTATCGCCTAATTAGCCTGCTCTGAAGCCTACACTGAGCTGTTTTCACTGCTATTGTTACCTGCACTAGTTGGATTCAAGTTAGCTTGGGTAGGCTAAACCAGACACAGATTTTTCTTGTTTATTTGATGAAAAATGCAGTTCTGACTGACGTGAAGCTATCTGCAAATTTAACATAAATAATTTCAGCCATTCACAAAATAGAAAGGAGGAGGAAGGGTGATGTTCCTGCCACTTTTCATGCCTTCATAACCTTTAGCCAAGTGATTAGGACACTCGCCTAGAATGTGTGAGACTCAGGCTTGAATCCCCCTTTTTTTTATGCGTTAAAATTTCCAATTTCAGATTAAGTTTAAGATGAACTGATTTCCCCCTCCAATTTTTCAGAACTTCCACCAATTGAAAAATTAGTTATTTGCCCATCTCTAGTGTAGCCATATCCTTACTTCCAGCAGTGTATATCAGGGGTACGTCATCTAAAGTCAATGGAATGAAACTATTATGTGGTAAATGAAAGGATAATTGTGCTGTATATATGACCTTACTCCAGTAATTTCCCCAGAATACAGTAATTTTATGCATTACCAAAGTAGGAAATATGTTAATAGCAGCCATTATATGACTTCAAAATCTCCCAAGCCTCCAGTATGTAATTCAGTATCCTAACTTATCTCAGAATCTATCACTCTATGCATTGCCTATTTGCTACTT
Organism: Dermochelys coriacea; assembly: GCF_009764565.3. Taxonomy (NCBI): domain Eukaryota; kingdom Metazoa; phylum Chordata; order Testudines; family Dermochelyidae; genus Dermochelys; species Dermochelys coriacea. The sequence continues at coordinate 89,118,437 of NC_050074.1, read as the reverse complement.
AATAATTATGTTTTTAAAAAAATCAAACAACAAAAACTTATCCACCAATATCTAACAGTAGCACTGCCCAGTGATTTAATGGCTATTTAAAGTCTGCTAGACTGTCTGTATCACATACAAAGTTATATTGAATGAAAGGAAGAGAACAAGGCATTGTTAGTGGAAATCACACATTCTCATCTCGTATCAGACTAAGAAAGCTCCAAGTTCCCAAAGGCTTTTTAAACTGCACAGCCTGTTTTGTGTTTGTTTCTATAAACCAAACTGCATTTGCTAGCAGAAAGAAAGAAAAATTAACAACACACATTTCCCCTGAAAGGTATGCACTATTATTTCACACTCTTTCTCCTTTCTTCCCCTACCTAATAACCTTTTTCTTTCTCCTTTTGTGAATATTGGGAATTCTGCATGCCAGAGACTGAAAAGTGAAAATTTACAGAATAATTGGGTATTCTGTATTCAGTCCATAAAACCCCAAAGAAAGATTAATCTGGAACAGAAAACACAGAAGCGGAGGTTCATGACATCTGAAAATAGGTAGATAAGAAATTACACAGTGCCTGTTGAGTCTATCTATGCCCTTATACTGTACTCCTCACCATATTATCTGATTACCGTGGGTTAGAGGTGCACAAAATATTTACTACAGCCCTCAAACACACTCAAACATGGCCTAAGATTGAGGTCTAATATGTTCTATGAACATAATAGAAGAATATTCACGCAGTATTAACCATGACCCCTACATAAACGTCCTTTCCAGCTAACTAACTGGTTTACTTCATCAATACTTTGTCTTTTCCCAACAATCACCTCAGGAATATCCATTTTATCTTTAGGTTTGGAGAGGTTTCTAGGGTCAAAGGGCTGGATAGATAGGAAGAGTGCATCTTGCTGGGGAGGAAGGGGCCATGTTCCCTTTAGAAGTTACAGCTTCTAAATCTGAAACACACAAGCAAACCAGCAGAGGTTGGTTCACTTCCAATGGCTGCAAAATGAACTGTGGAGTTTGATTCACTAATGCTATCACAAACCAAGTCCAGCAAAGTTTCATACAGGTCTGTTTTCCGAGAACATTCATCACAGTGTTTGATGAAAATATGGTTTACTTTAGTTTTGTTATTTAGGTCTTCTAAATTTTATGAAGTTGGCAAATGATGATTTAGACCCAGCCCAAAAGTCAAAATCCTGACATACACAGAAGGAAGGGCCATATCTCAATCACCTCAGAAATAAAATAGCAAGGGGTGAATGTATAAGGAGAAAGACAGAAGGAAAATATAATATGGATTATCCAACACACTTTCCCGGCTATATTTTTTATCTTTTTAATTAAACCAAAATTCAGAGGCAGCTAGTACCCCAAATAACTGGGGAGGCTGCAGGTTGCAATCTCCTTCCCAGCAGATTGATTATATATTCAAAAAGAAACATTGGTTGGAGGCATCAGAGAGAAGTGTTTCATGGGAGGATAAGGGAAGTTGGTGAGAAGTGTAAAGAAAACGGGGTGCCTCCAGAAGGGTAAAAATGGATCTTTACTGAAAAGGAAAAGTGGGAGAAAACAGAGTCTAGATCTCTGTGATCCTTTCATTGTTCTCGCCTAGTCCCAACCCCTTCCCTTCCAATCTAGCTCTACTATACCACATGCCCCCAATTCACTCATATCCTCACTCACCACCTGACTACATTCCTCCCGTACTCAAGCCTCCCAATCCAACCTGTCCTCCTCCCAGCTCAGAACCTTTGTTCCTCTTCACCCTCACCCCTGTTACATCTTTCCCTCACAAGTCAAACTACCCCTTAACTTTGCTTTGAACCCTAGATTAGAATCTCCCTCAACTACCACTCCTCAAATCTGGTTCCTCCCTTCCTTAGATAAAAATTCCTTTCCCCCTCAAAACAGAGCACTCTAACTGCAGAATGCATGCTACATCAAAAAGTCCTACCCTCAATATCTGGAGGGGGAGGAGGGCAGGATTTCAGCCCATGGAGCTACCTTTTCCAGCTAGGGGAATGCTATATGAGAATTATTGACAAGGCTCTATTTTGCTTAGTTTACAACAGTATCAAAGCCAATGTCTACATAGTTCCTGGCTAATATTTTTTTTTCACTTTCCATTTTGCTGAAACCCATAGAGAGATAACAGGAGGAGGAATGTAATACATTACTGCATATATGCCTGTATATATACAGTCATTACAGTTGCTAATACAGAGAAACCAACAACACTAAAGGACAAATTCAGTTACCACAGTGATAAGCATTATAAGAGACAGAATGAGCATAAATCCATGAACTTAAATCTTATTGCACCTGCTAACACCAGGAGTGAATTTTGGCCTACATATGCTTATGATCACCCACACAAAGTACTGCAATAACCACTCCCAGTGCTTCTTAGCTTTGAAAATTAGTCAAGATCAAATCTATTCAGATCAGTAATACCATCTGTTTTCAAGCAACCAGCTGCTGCCCTTTCGGTTCCAGCTTAGTCAAATTACTCTAATTAATTCCATACTGTACTTATTCATAGGTATTATCATGAAAAATGAAAAATGTGTTGATCAGTATTTGCTCTGAGTTGCAAGTCTGAAATCTGTAGATAATACTATGGATGGATAGTAACTGCTCCATAGTTAAGGCTGAAGACAGCTCGCAATTATCAGCAATATTTTCAATCTCCATCATCTCCTCAAAAAGAAACCCATTTTTCAGAACTGTCATATGCCACATTTATTTGCAGGGAACATTTTTTTTCTGGAAAGTTTTTGGGGAAAATTAGACAGTTTTGAAGGTATTGTGATCTGATTATTTCCTGATCTTTATTTTTCTAATACTTTTTTGGCTTATACAATATCTCTAAAATACCTTAGTCTAGGAAATTCATTTTTTTTTCTGTTGGCCTTGTTGAGGACTAGTGCCTTTTCCTATCTTTGAGAAAGTTAGCTGGTGAATTAAAAATATATAAACATTAATTTTTGCATGAATAAAATGGATTATATAATTGTTAGCATGCAGAACATTCATTATGACCTAAATTGTTGATTGTTCCTATGTGACAAGGAAGACCCTACTTGTACTGGTGGAGGGGGGGAGAGAGGAAAGGGGAAGAGGAGGGCAGGTTCCATGTGGTTGCCACACCCACTTCATGAGCAAGTTGAAGGAGAGCATACAAAGCCAAGACTCTATGCCCAACTATTTACCAGCTGGCAGACCCTCATATTCCTTTCCCATCGGCAAAAGAGGAACTCCAGAAGGGCTGTGACTCAGAAGGGTGCCTCTGAGTCACAATGCCTTTCTGCACTTCCTCTTTGGGTGGGACGACTATGTATAGCCCTTACATACAAACGAAAGTATATTCCCAACAATCTAACTCTATGAGATGATTAATAACCTAAGCAGTCATAATATGATCTATCATTAGAGACAGTTGGACAATAAAGACAAAAAGTGAAAAATTAAAATTTTCAAAATCTCTCTCTCATATCTATCTATATAGATACATACAATATATATATTAATGATTCTCAACCCATGGCCCAGTCAGCACACAGCTGTGGTCCATGTGACATCTTCAGGGCCATACAGGTAGCATATACATTATGTGGATGCGGCCCTCATAACACATAGAGAGCTGCATATTTGGCCCACAATGGTAAATATGTTGAGCACCACTGATATATGTATAAAGGGACTATTATGACCTACATTTTACTTGTCATATAATATTAACATTTACAAGTATCTTAGTGGACCACATATTAAGCTTCATAGGTGCCTTACATAAATTCTCTGTGTGTGTGACAAGCCCACACAGGTAAAAATGATGAAGTTAAAATTAATAACTTTACTTTCATAGCAAAAATGTTTCAAGCACGTTCTGTATATTAGTCGTTATAGAAGACTAAGTCAATAAAGAGTGATAATATAAATATATAAAATAAAATAAAGCCAAAGGGTGTATGTGTTACTCAATGCTAGCTGTACTGGAGGAGCAGGATTTAGAACAACACTTTGACAATGAACCACTAGTGCACAAATGTTTACTTACATTAGTATTATAGCCTGTCCAGGTGGGTTAGGGCTCCCATCTCCTAGGGAACACTCTACTATTGCAAGGTTGGTAGCCCTGTGTAAACCGACCCTTACTATATGTACCTGAAAAACACACATTATCTTGCTTTTGAGCTTCCTTGGCTTTCTTTTTCAAAAAAAAAAAAAGAGAGAAAAAAATCAATTATTCTGAAAATATAGCCTGGACCAGGGATTTATTTTTTTTAAAAAAGTAATTAAAGCTCCCTGCAACTTTAAGAATTGTAGAAACAATCTCTAAATCTGTAATATGCACTGAGAACATATTTAGTTGTCCCAGAGGCTGTTATGAACATTATCTACAGCACTTATGATAAGAAGGGCTAAATGCTGAGTGATTAAACATAGTCTGCAAGGAATTTACTAAATTGCTGGAATTGGAAAGGCTGGAATATCTCCCACAGTGTCTTCTATGACAATGGTGAGGGCATAATTTTTCTTACCAAAAGAAGCAAGGAGACACATTTGCATCTGTATCAGTGGAACAGACAAAGGAAAAACAGGAGTTATTTCTAATTCTAGAATGCAGATAATACTAAATAGATTATCTATTTACTGTCTACAATAAAAATAGATAATTTGCCATATTGTGTGTAGGCTTCTTTTTTCTTAGTCTTCAAATCAAGATGTCACAATGGAGGTGATAATCACAAAATGACCATCTGCACTCCCAGTCTCATAACCACACAATCATGTTGGAATCCTACACAGACAACTTTGACTGAACAAAGGTGTCTCTGCAGTTCATTCTCCCAGCTACCAGGGGTCACTGCCTCTCCTATTTTTTTCTCACATCTCCTTCGGCTGGCTTCCAGCCAACAGGAAATAAGCTGCTGTCTCATGCGGCATGGGACTACGCACTTATAAGTAGCCATCCTTTTATCTCAACAGCAGCAAATAATACAGATGATCAAGAATCTACAGCAGTTATCTGAAACAGCAGGTACCGTTTAGAGCATTGTTTTTGAAATATAAAGCTCTAACATCATGGGACCTGCCAATCTGAGATCCCATCTCTATCCCCATAGACTGTTCCTTGAGCTGAAATCAGTAGAGATGCTAGATTCTGAACACCCTCAGTGTATGCCGGCAGGTTGCCCTGGTTTTGGAATTGATACCACTTCATGATCCAAACTGGACTGAAACTCTTCACTGGCAGGCATGCTGCAGTCCATCTAGAATGAGGTAGTATTTGAGACAGGTTGAGGTGAGTGTGGTTTGGCATTGTTGTGGGAGCTATTCTAGTAATTAATTTCTGTGTATCTGTGGATGGGAGAGGTACTGCTTTTTTTTTTTTGCATTTTGAAGTGATTTTAAATAAATAAGTTTGAGGCAAGTGAACATCATGTTGAGATGTTCTATAGTCCAGGTAGCAAAACGGGAGAATTCTGATTATATAAGTTGCTCATTAATTCTCAAGAGCAATAAAATAGTAGCATATCACACCTATACTATTGTTGGGTTAAAATACGCCAAGGGAATCTGAATCTTACTTACTTACAATGGAAACTGACAAATCAAATTAGACTACTGGTTCATTTAGGCTGCTTGGTGCCTCAGCCAATGGCTAGTTCCAATTGCTTTGACAAAAATGGGCAGTTGGTGGGGGTAACATATGCAATGCAGAAGCAACTTTTGAGACTGAATGAAAGCAGGGGAAAGTCGGGCTGTCAAACAATTAAAAAAACTAATTGTGATTAATTGCAGGTTTAATCACACTTTTAAACAATATCTGAATACCACTGATTTAAATATTTTTGGTTTCAGAGTAGTTAGTGTTAGTCTGTATTCGCAAAAAGAAAAGGAGTACCCGTGCCACCTTAGAGACGAACAAATTTATTAGAGCATAAGCTTTCGTGAGCTACAGCTCACTTCATCGGATGCATTTGGTGGAAAAAGCAGAGGAGAGATTTATATACACACACACACACACAGAACATGAAACAATGGGTTTGTCATACACACTGTAAGGAGAGTGATCACTTAAGATAAGCCATCACCAGCAGCAGGGGGGGGAAAGGAGGAAAACCTTTCATGGTGACAAGCAAGGTAGGCTAATTCCAGCAGTTAACAAGAATATCAGAGGAACAGTGGGGGGGGGGAGGTGGTGGGAGGGAGAAATACCATGGGGAAATAGTTTTACTTTGTGTAATGACTAATCCATTCCCAGTCTCTATTCAAGCCTAAGTTAATTGTATCCAGTTTGCAAATTAATTCCAATTCAGCAGTCTCTCGTTGGAGTCTGTTTTTGAAGCTTTTTAGTTGAAGTATAGCCACTCTTAGGTCTGTGATCGAGTGACCAGAGAGATTGAAGTGTTCTCCAACTGGTTTTTGATTGTTATAATTCTTGACGTCTGCTTTGTATCCCACCTGCTGAAGTGAAGAAACAGATTGACAGAGCCAGAAGAGTACCCAGAAGTCACCTACTACAGGACAGGCCCAACAAAGAAAACAACAGAACGCCACTAGCCATCACCTTCAGCCCCCAACTAAAACCTCTCCAACGCATCATCAAGGATCTACAACCTATCCTGAAGGACGACCCATCACTCTCACAGATCTTGGGAGACAGACCAGTCCTTACTTACAGACAGCCCCCCAATCTGAAGCAAATACTCACCAGCAACCACACAACAGAACCACTAACCCAGGAACCTATCCTTGCAACAAAGCCCGTTGCCAACTCTGTCCACATATCTATTCAGGGGATACCATCATAGGGCCTAATCACATCAGCCACACTATCAGAGGCTCGTTCACCTGCGCATCTACCAATGTGATATATGCCATCATGTGCCAGCAATGCCCCTCTGCCATGTACATTGGCCAAACTGGACAGTCTCTACGTAAAAGAATGAATGGATACAAAGCAGACGTCAAGAATTATAACAATCAAAAACCAGTTGGAGAACACTTCAATCTCTCTGGTCACTCGATCACAGACCTAACAGTGGCTATACTTCAACTAAAAAGCTTCAAAAACAGACTCCAACGAGAGACTGCTGAATTGGAATTAATTTGCAAACTGGATACAATTAACTTAGGCTTGAATAGAGACTGGGAATGGATGAGTCATAACACAAAGTAAAACTATTTCCCCATGGTATTTCTCCCTCCCTCCCTCCCCCGTTCCTTTGATATTCTTGTTAACTGCTGGAATTAGCCTACCTTGCTTGTCACCATGAAAGGTTTTCCTCCTTTCCCCCCCCTGCTGCTGGTGATGGCTTATCTTAAGTGATCACTCTCCTTACAGTGTGTATGATAAACCCATTGTTTCATGTTCTGTGTGTGTATGTGTGTGTATATAAATCTCTCCTCTGCTTTTTCCACCAAATGCATCCGATGAAGTGAGCTGTAGCTCACGAAAGCTTATGCTCTAATAAATTTGTTAGTCTCTAAGGTGCCACTGGTACTCCTTTTCTTTTTGCTAATATTTTTGGAGGTTTACTATATTTTCAAATATAGGGTCAGGGCTGGGGGCTTCAGCCCCACTCGGAGCATGGCACAGGGCTTCAGCCCCCATCTGGGGCATGGGGCTCGGGGCTCCAGCCCGGCACGGGGCTCCAGCCACCCTAAGGGCTTGGGGCTTCAGCCACTCTCGGGGGTTGGGTTGCGGGGCTCCATCCCCTCCACTGCCCGGGAAGCTGTGAACAGCAGCTGCTGCAGGCCCCCTCCACTTCCAGAGCTGCGCCAGAGGTTTCGGTCCCCCCTAGACCCACAGAGCTGGCTTCAGCCCCCCTGCCAATGCCTCCTGCCCCACCCACATATATGCAATTAACGTGTTAAAAATTAATGCATTAATTTTGCTTTCTATTCATCACAGGCATTAACAGCGATTAATTGACAACCTCAGTGGAAGGACACCATTCCCTTTTCTGATGCTGTCCAATACATGCTTGTATGCTTCATTGTCAAGAACTGTGAAAGTCTATCAACTAGACAACATTGCTGGGCTTGTTTTTAGAATCCTCTTTTGGATAACACCTATAATGTGATCCTGATAAATTTTTTTTACTCACTGACTTCAAGAGAAACTTTGATCAGTGAGTACTAGGGAATTTGATGTTATAAGAGGTTTTGCATTTTAAAACACCTGCCAACCAAATCTATAAATCTTGATTATCACAACGGAATATGTAGAGAGAAGAGAATATGGGTCTCTTATTTACTTATATTAAATTAATAGTGTGTCTTGGGTTTTTCTCATAAGATACACTGCCAGAAATTGATTTTGTGCCACTATTGAATCTAAGGAGCTAAAAATAGGTAATTATCTACTCTTACCAAGGTAGAGTACAGATATGTCATTTTAATAAGTTAATAGATATTTCAGGGCTGCATTTTAAATCCTAGCATATACTATTTATACAATCTTCCTGCTTAGGATTGCATATCAGCCCACAACAGACCAATACTAAATACAATGCATTGAATACTCAGCATATTTTATAGTTCATCTGATAAATCTGTTGGTCAAGAAAACCTAAAAATACATTTCCCCTTACAAGCTCTTATGAAGATATACCTTGCAGGGAGACCATATTAGCAGAAAAATCTACATGAAACCTATGTTGAAAATTGTGATGATTTGCAATAGCTCTCATAAGGAATACTACAGTACTAAACTGCCAAAACCAAATATGCCTTCTTATGGTTAATACAGTTCTTCCACTTATGCATTCTTGGGAGATATGTCTGAGGCTAAAAAACAACTTCTAAATCAGAAGCTAGTTAAGCTGTAGTCACAATGTTCAAACATACATACATCATTGTCACCCTGATGCTGTACTTCTAGCAGAAGGTATTGCAAAATTTCTAAGTGGGATTGAAACCAGAGGTTAAAAAAAAATGTCGCTCATTATTTTTGGTGCAGGAGAACTACTTATTGCAATGGCACAATGTTCTTACAACTATAAAGTTTAGTTTACAAAGTGAATTATAAACTGAAAAATGGGCCATTTAGAAACTGATACCTGGCCTTGTATGCCTTTCTGGTTATATGACAGAGAGATAAATTATGAAGGGTAACTAAAAATTTCCAATCTGGAAACATGTTATAAGTTAACAGAGTAGAATATCTGGCGGTAATGTTTGGTTTAGAATTGCTCTGAATATTTTGAATGTTCAAAGCAAATGAGTTAATGAATCCACTTAGAAGTGATTCTTAGAATAGTCTAGAAGGAAGTTCAAATTTTATAGCGAAAATAAGTTTTTAATTCCTTTAGTCAAGAAAGTAGCATGTTTCCAACAGTTCCTGAATTATGAAATCTGTTTAAAAAATTCCAAAACAGAAGAATACAAGGATATTAGGACAATACAGCCAGGACACAAACCACCAATCAGTGAATTTATTTCAACGTGTTAGCAAATTATGGATTGTCCAATCACTTTCACAGTGTTGTAAATCATTAGATTTATTTTATACTGTTACAGAGCATTTTTATTTATTTATTTTATCTTTATTTTAAAGAAATTAGAGTCAGATGGTGCCTGCTTTGTGGGTACACAAGGAGTGGGGAGGGAGAAAATAATACTTGCTCTTACACCTCTGTGTAGCACCATTGCACTGGGAAAACCTAAAGAGTCACCTTTTGTGCAGTTTACTTTTTGCATTTCACTCAGTTTGGACAATAAAAAATGACAAGTCAGTTTCATGTTCAAGTTCTCCTGAACAAGCAGAATGCAGCAACATTTCATGTTTGAGTTGCAGGCATTGCATGGATATGTTTAAAAAAAAAACCCAAAAACCGTTTCAATTATAATTTCTTAACTAGAACAAGCTTAAATGCAATCATGAAAGTACTTTTTTACATCACGTAAATTTAGGGGCTAAAATCTGACTATTCCTTTAACAATAACATTTATGAGCCACATATGGACTTATCTGGATACAAGTATTGAATATAAAAAGTATATAAACACTGTAACAAGCTATTCTGACACTGTTCATGCCGCTCTTTCAGGCGATCAGCTTTGACAACCATGTATGTGGCAAATTTTTAATTAAATGCCACTTCTCAACAATTAAGTCAAGAAAATCTTCATAAATATACAGCATATATTTCAACAGAATGTATAAAGGTAGACTAAAGTGAAGCCAGTCCAGAAAGTAAGAATTATGCTGAAGAAAGAACATTCAAACAGTTCCATTTTGATATAGGATACTGCTCATATTTATCTATCAAACCCCAAAATGTTTAACAGGATTCAGAACCATCAACCAATGCCCATAGCTAGCTTATGTAAACATGTTTGTTTGGTTTTTTTGTTATCCTCATTCATCCTGTGCTCTGCCCTCATCTTTGATTGATATGCTCACTTATAGAGTTTTGATTTAGTTACATTGTAAATTTTGGGGAAGGGACACTGTCTAAAATATTTGTAGAATGCTTTGCACGATGAGGTCTTTCCATGCTCCCAAAATACAAATAAATATTTACTATTATTAATTATTATTATTAATACAAGGAAAAGTGTTCTACTGACAGCACCTTAAACAAGATGTGGGCTACAAACTAACATTTGTGATTTTTTGGGGAATACTATTGATTTAATAAAAATGTCACATTTCACACTGAATGTGAAGAGGGATTTTAACATTCTTTACTTCGACAGAGAAATGCTCCCCAAAAAGACATGGAAAAAGATACTGTGTCAGTCTGAGAACAAGCTAGTTTAAATGAGATTAGAGTACAAATTACCCCAGATCACTAGTTTCTTTTATGAAGTCAGCAGAGATAGTTCCAGCAGTTTCTAAACTTAAAGCCAACACTAACGAAAAATGGCAGGTATAGATTTAACAGATACACACTGTGAAACTGAAGTAGAGAAAGCTGAATAAATACTCTGCAGCAAATGGTTTTGATCAAGACTGCTGCTAAAGTCAAAAAGAATCTTTAAAGGTTACATCAAGAAGAAGCATCAAAAATTGCTCTCCAAAACAGGATGAAATACAGGCATGTGTACATGGAAAGCCAGTTCCTTCAAAACCTGAACTTCCCAAATCTAGTCCAACAGAACTAATCACAGCCTCTAAGGATTGGTTGGTAATTGTACTGCTGTGCACACCAAGGAAAAGAAGGCTTATGTATTTCTTATTTTCAGCACTGCATGTCTTAAGGCTTAGGCTTTAAATTAAAATAACACTTTTTTTCATTGATTGTGCCACATGATAACGTAGTTTCCAAGAATAAAGTTATGTGATGTTCAGAAGTAACATGAATATCAACAGATCAGATGTGAACAGTGATGGAGCTCAGATTTGCTATAGTGAACTTTCGCCCAACCTCTGAAAATTGCTTCCTTCACTGATATATCACCAGTAGAACCGGTATTACGTAAAACAATGAGACTAAAGGAAACAAACACAAATTGAGTAACAACATATATCAAAACTGATATTGTGGAGTGAAGATATTCAGAATTGAACAATTTCATTTGTGCCTATATATAAGTGTGTGAGAGAAAAATAATGAAGTGTATTCTGCAGTAAATGTTTAGTTGTTTAAAATAAATCATACTATTCTATTTAGTTAAAATGTCTTAAAATTCTTCAGTTTCTCTTAACTGCCAGTTGCAAGAGTTGTGTGAAAATGCATGAAGCCCACACATAAAATCTCTATTTTGATTGTCACTATGCGGCTTTTCTGGAGGTTAGAAGTGAGGGTAGCCTTCTTGTAGCTGGCTCTGACTAAATGAGGCTGTTTGCTGAATGACTTCTTTGAGATAACACACTTTCTAAACACAGCACCATAAACATGTTAAAGTGGGGTTAAGTACATTTTATTGAGCTGTTGAACTCACTCAGTTGAAGCTGTGCTGCAGGTTTTGAGTTGTATTAAGAGACCATATATCAACATTTATTGCTTGTAAACAAATGAGAATTGTAAACTTTGTAGGACATGACAGAACACAAACCGATATGTGTTCTTAACGGATAGTGTTATCAAACAGCACATGTCCTCTGTTTAATAAAAGTGATTCACCTTTAAAAGAAATTGATAGCTTTACTAACGAATATCAAAACAACTTTGCAAAGGACAATAAAGGTGGCTTAATTAATCAGAATGAAGGGGAAAATATATATTCTTCTTTAGCAATGATATTCTCCCCGTGCTGTGGCTCCAAAGAAGAATAGAATTACATCAATATTTGATCATAGTGTTTATTAAATTTCTTTTCCTATATGTGACAAGCTTTATAGAAAATGTCTCCAGCAGAGCACCTGTGTTGAAAGTCAAATGAAATATGGCTCTTGACTTGGTATGCAGGTATAATCTCATATGCAATTCAGGCAAAAGTGGGAATTCAATTTGAAGGTTCTATTTGTTACAATTTGATGATTGTGATTAAAGAACTATAAACATTTCCTGTCTGTCATTTCATTTTTTTGTGTATAAAGCTGCATAGTGCAATTTCCTTAGCTGTTTTCTCACTTGTCAATGGCGGAATCCACATACTTTGGATTTTTTTGATGATGAAATTTAAAATAAAACATAAAATGGGCATAAGGAATAACAAAGAAAAATTTATTTTTGTAATATTGAAAAATACTCATGAACACTGAGATTCAGTATTGCTAAATCTAAAACTAAACACTTTGTCCTTTGTATACATATTTCAGGTGTATAATCATTAAAATCTTTTGCTCTAATTCAAAACCATGTCCAATAAAAGGTCATAGCATTGATGTTGCTGATGTGGGATAGTAATTGCCATTCACAATAAAATCTATGAAACATTTATCTTGACTTTTGTCCTGAAAATGCATGTTAATTGCAGAAAGGGAAAAAAAAATTCAATAGCTTAACTACTATGTAGTTGTAGCTTGTAATCCTATTATTTTTTTAAAGTGTATAATGGTAGCAGTTGAGTTCACTTGCTAATATTAAGGAGGAATAGCTGATGAGTTTGTGGTCATTTGTTCAAAAGGAATGGAATTCCCAGGATCTTTAATGTCATTTTAATCTCTCCAAGATCATCATCAGATGCACCCACAGATCTCACCCACAGATCAGGACACACCAACTCAAGTCACCACCAAACCCTGCCAGGACAACAGATGCAAACCCTGCATACATATTTCCACCGCGACAATGATTCCCTCCCCCCCTCACAACACACCTTTCAAGATCCATAGGTTCTACGCATGCCTATCACAATGTGTGGTTTATCTCATCCAGCACACTAAATGCCCCAAAAATGACTTTGTGGGTGAAACCAGAGAATTACTATGCTATTGAATGAACTCACATAGGAAAATGATTAAAGACAAAAGCACCACATCACCTTGGGTGAACACTTCACAAAGTGATCACTCTGTATCTGACCTATCAGTCCTCATCCTCACAGGAAACCTGCACAACACTTTGTCGACACTTAATATTTGTCGACAAAACTTGGTAGTGTAGACACCTTTCCCAGATCTGCGTAGCTCAAAAGCTTGTCTCTCTCACCAACAGAAGCTGGTCCAATAAAATATATTTCCTCACCTACCTTGTCTCTCTAGCATACAGTTAAAACATTATTTAACTTGAAGAATAGAAGACAGTAGCCCAGATTCTGCACTGAGGCCTCATGCAACCCCAACAACTTTAAGAATCGTGAATGTCCAACTTCATGGGCTAACAACATGATTGTAATTTAATAGCTATATTATAGGGTAGGCTAGTAGTGTCATTTATTAATACGCCCCATTCTAAGATCATGTTTTCAGTTGCTTATAATTTTGCAAAGTTTAACCATTTGGTCTGAAATTTTATATACTGGGTGTCTGCACCAGGCTGAATTATTACTCTTTTTTTTTGGCCAAAATGATTTAACTGTTCCTGAAAATGAGGCTAGGAAAAAAGCTACATTGTTTTGCCAAAAAAATGTCTGGTGAGCTTTTCCTTGAATAGTGCTAGCACCCCTGTATGTTGGAGCACGGACTTGGAAGCTGAGTGGCCTTTGTGTCAGGGATGTGCTTTCTGCCATCCATGTGAAAATCTGTCCAAATCTATCTGGGCAAAGAGAGACAGCCTGGGAGGAGAAGCCTGAGTAGTGGACACTAGGACTGGTCAGGCAAGGAGAATGGGACGGGGACAAAGATCCACAGAAGGGAACAAACAGAACTAGGGCAGGTTTGAAGGGATGGGAAAGACGAGGTCCTAGACCCTGAAATGGAACCCAGTTTTCACAAATCTATCCATTCCCTTGCTGTCAGAAAATATCTGTGAAACCCATGTGCAAGGTGTGTATCTGTTCCCCCTCTACTGGTGGGCCATATAGCAGTAGTAGGTTGTCATTCTGTATCAATTACTATGTTATCTCAAGTGGCAGAAGTCTGTGGTCCTTACCCTACAAATGAGCCATGTTTTTCATTTTTCTTTTTTTAAATACATTGGAAATTACATTCAAAAACATGTTAAATGAATATTATTCAGGTTGCAAAGCAGAACATTCAAAAATTACCAAATACCAGAATTAAGGCAACCTTAATTTGGCCCCCTTATGCCTATGCATTCTGATACAGACTTTAATTACATACTATTTTTCCACAGTACCCCTGCTTCATTCAGTGTACAGGCTGGACCTGTTCTGGGGATGAATTAGGGTTGAGTAGTAAAGGAAGCTATTGTCTGTAGGACCCTGCCTCATTTGTTGAAGAAGTTGTATAATGTGTAGTCCATGACACATGGGACTGTAGGAAAAGCAGTACAGGCTCATGGGTAAGGCTCTTGCTTCGGCCACAGAGTTCTTATGTGATGTTGGGCAAGTCATTTAAACCAAACTTTTCACACATGGTCACTAATATTGTTTTCCTCATTTTAGGGGTATGTGATTTCAGACTCTGAGGGCATGTCTACACTTGTAATTAGACACATGCCAGCTGACTCAAGCTTATGGGGCTCAGGCAATTAAGGGGCTTTTTAACTGCAGTGTACATGTTCAGGCTTGGGCTGGAGCCCAGGATCTAAGATCCTGTGAGGTGGGAAGGTCCCAGAGCTCAGACTGCAGCCTGAGCCCAAACATCTACACCACAGTTAAACAGCCTCTTAGCCTGAGCACCATTAGCCCAAGTCAGTTGGCATGGGCCAATCACAGGTGTGTAATTGCAGTGTAGACATACCCTTAGTCTGATTTTCAGAAGGGATGAGTGCTCACAGCAGCAACTGAATTAAATGAGAGTTGTGCTTTGAAGATAGGAAGTGCTATATAATGCTAAGTATTCTGAAAAGTTAGGTCCAAGGCATCTCAAATTAGGCACCCAAAATTAGGGCAGTTTTTTTTTAATCTTAATCACTCTGTGCCTCAGCTCAGGATAATCCCACACTCTTACATTGCTTGGGTGTTCTGAAGATTAGTTAATGATTGTGATGCACTTGGGTGTTATAGCAATGAGCACCATAGAAAAGCCCACAAGGAAATTAATAATTTTCTCCTGATAGCAGGGTTTGACAAATGTGCAGTAAATGAAGTATGGAGCCACACATAGAACGAGGAGAAAATAATACTGAATAGTTGCTTATTAAGTGAGTATTGCCCATTCTGGACAATGAATGAGGTAGGGGTCGTGTGTTAAAATAAATAATTAAAGACTGTATCATAAACCATAGGCATAAGAGGACTAAATTAATGTTGCACCAGCATCCTTAATACTGGCATTTCCTAATTTCTGAGTGTGTGACTTTGCAATGTTAATAATGTTCTTTTAATGAAGGTGGGTTTTGTTTTGTTTTGTATGATATTTGAGGTATACAGAAATCGTTAATGTCCATCAGTAACATGAAGGGATTAACTAAAATATCAAACAACAAAGTGAAAAGGGATTGAAGTGCATTATTAACAATGCAGAATGGCACAATGGAAATAATAAACAGGTGATTGTCAGGAGTTAACCCACAAACGTCATTAGATATCTATCTGTTAAACTTTAATAATTACTAATTAATATAGGGCCAATTTACACTAGCCACTTCAGGTAACCTGGTTGCCATGTTAAAGCAATGTATAAGGAATACAAACATGAATCTGACCCATTGTGTTTATCACCCACTATAATTCCCCATTCCTTTCTCTACCACTGTCTCTCCAATGTTCCCATATTTCATGTGTGCACTTTAGATTGTTCCTGCCTACATGAATCATTTATAATTTGTTGTAATGTATCGATGCCTACCCATTTATCTAATCTGTTAACATTTTACTCTAGTTAAATCTTCTTTCCAAAGAAATTGAGATTTCTTGTGGCTTGGTATATGATCAACTAGTTCAGTTAAAATGCTTAGCACAGCCATCTCCTCCAAGCCAATAAAAATACTTGATAATTTTGTATTAACACACACCACTCCGAAATACCATTATTCTACACTTGACAATGAAAAATCAATCGTTTCTTTATTATTTTAGCCAGTCATGTATCTATTTTATTGTAATTATATACAGGAGTTGTACCGAATGATTGGAGAATTGCTAATATAGTTCCTATTTTTAAGAAAGGAAAAAAAAGTGATCCGGGTAACTACAGGCCAGTTAGTTTGACATCTGTAGTATGCAAGGTCCTGGAAAAAATTTTGAAGGAAAAATTAGTTAAGGACATTGAAGTCAATGGTAAATGGGACAAAATACAACATGGTTTTACAAAAGGTAGGTCATGCCACACAAACCTGATCTCCTTCTTTGAGAAAGTAACAGTTTTTTAGACAAAGGAAATGCAGTGGATCTAATTTACCTAGATTTCAGTAAGGCGTTTGATACCGTGCCACATGGGGAATTATTAGTTAAATTGGAAAAAATGGGGATCAATATGAACATCAAAAGGTGGATAAGAAATTGATTAAAGGGGAGACTACAACTGATCCTACTGAAAGGCGAACTGTCAGGCTGGAGGGAGGTTACTAGTGGAGTTCCTCAGGGATCAGTTTTGGGACCAATCTTATTTAATCTTTTTATTACTGACCTTGGCACAAAAAGTGGGAGTGTGCTAATAAAGTTTGCAGATGATACAAAGCTGGGAGGTATTGCCAATTCAGAGAAGGATCAGGATATTATACAGGAGGATCTGGATGACCTTGTAAACTGGAGTAATACTAATAGGATGAAATTTAATCATGAGAAGTGTAAGGTTATGCATTTAGGGATTAATAACAAGAATTTTAGTTATAAGTTGGGGACGCATCAATTAGAAGTAACAGAAGAGGAGAAGGACCTTGACTATGAGCTGCCAATGTGATATGGCTGTGAAAAAAGCTAATGCGGTTTTGGGATGCATCAGTAGAGGTATTTCCAGTAGGGATAAGGAGGTTTTAGTACCATTATACAAGGCACTGGTGAGACCTCACCTGGAATACTGTGTGCAGTTTGGTCTCCCATGTTTAAAAAGGATGAATTCAAACTGGAGCAGGTACAGAGAAGGGCTACTAGGATGATCCGAGGAATGGAAAACTTGTCTTATGAAAGGAGACTTAAGGAGCTTGGCTTGTTTAGCCTAACTAAAAGAAGGTTGAGGGGAGATATGATTGCTCTCTATAAATATATCAGAGGGATAAATACAGGAGAGGGAGAGGAATTATTTCAGCTCAGCACCAATGTGGACTCAAGAACAAATGGGTATAAACTGGCCACCAGGAAGTTTAGACTTGAAATTAGACGAAGGTTTCTAACCATCAGAGGAGTGAAGTTTTGGAATAGCCTTCCAAGGGAAGCAGTGGGGGCAAAAGATCTATCTGGCTTTAAGATTCCACTCGATAAGTTTATGGAGGAGATGGTATGATGGGATAATGGGATTTTGGTAAGTAATTGATCTTTAAATATTCAGGGTAAATAGGCCTAATCCCCTGAGATGGATATTAGATGGATGGGATCTGAGCTACCCAGGAAAGAATTTTCTGTAGTATCTGGCTGGTGAATCTTGCCCATATGCTCAGGGTTTAGCTGATCGCCATATTTGGGGTCGGAAAGGAATTTTCCTCCAGGGCAGATTGGAAGAGGCCCTGGAGGTTTTTCACCTTCCTCTGTAGCATGGGGCATGGGTCACTTGAGGGAGGATTCTCTGCTCCTTGAAGTCTTTAAACCACAATTTGAGGACTTCAATAGCTCAGACATAGGTGAGGTTTTTCGTAGGAGTGAGTGGGTGAGATTCTGTGGCCTGCGTGGTGCAGGAGGTCAGACTAGATGATCAGAATGGTCCCTTCTGACCTTAGTATCTATGAATCTATATCTAATCTACATTTCTGTTGTTACTGATTCACATGATATTCTCATAAGTACACAGGAGCCTACTTAAGTCAAGCCATACTATGTCAACTTCTGGGTTTTTTTATTCATTAATCTTGTTATCCTGTCAAAGAAAGAATTTCATACATGATCTGTTTTTGTCCTGCTGTAGTTACCAACTTCTTATCATCAGATCATATTTTCCTCAATGTGCACATGTACAAATGACTGCTTTGTTAAATTGCTTTAGCAATTTCAGGTTAACCATAATAGGAAAAATTATACCTTTGAAAATTAAGTCCAAAGAGTCTTTAATACTGCTGATCAAATCACATCAACAAAATGGCCCAAAATGTGGAGACACATCCATATGCAGAACTACAAGATGACATATGAAAATGAATGATTTAACACACAATGACTTCACCTGACATTTTACAAGAATATTTGTGTTGACATATTATGTTTCTATATATGGCAGAGTGAATCTCTATTTCTTGAACTGTTCAAAAATATTTATTTCTTGAAGTGCTATGAAATTCTGTCCTGACAGTATACTACTTCTATCAAATCTGTGTACTTTTCCAATACAAAGTCCATCTACATTTGTATGATATTTGTCCCTTCAAATGGAATTGGAAGAACTTTAATAGTAATTGACATGGAGAGCCTCACTAAAGAAGACAAGAACAAAGAACAATTTCAGGCAAGAACTCTATGCAAGTTTGTTCTAATAGCCATAGCTATATAGGTATAAAATGCTTTACTCCAGCAGGTGCCCAGGGGACAATTTGATTATCACACTTGCTGCCAGATAGCTCTGTTCTTATTTCCATGACAAAAGAGACCTCCATCTAGTAAGTATGATTCTAGTAGTAATGAAACAAACAGCATCATTTAGGGTGTGTCTTTTAGTTTTACAGAATCAGCATTTATCAAGTGACCCATGCCCCATGCTCCCTAAAGGTGGGGAGGGGAATGTCTGCAAATGCATTTATAGTTATGTATGGATGTGTGCATTAAGCCTAATGTTGGCAAAGCCTGAATTGGATGGATTAGTATTTGATTAATTGAACAATGGATATAACATTCTGAGCTCTCGATACTGTGACAACAACATGAAGGCAAGAAGGTATCCTTTCACAACTTATAACAAACAGCCAGTGTCTGGTCTAACAGGACAGCCTGGCAATTGAAATTATAATTATCTCTATGAGAAGTGGTACTATGACAAAGATGAGAAATGTTTCTGAAGTAAAATTCACTGATAAGGCATCAGCGTGAAATTATTTTCTCTAAAGGTCATCATTTAAAAATCTTTAAATAGTCCTAAATGACCTTTAAGGATCAAATAAATGAATACATTCATTTCCTCTTCTCCATCTCTCAAACACACCACTTTTTATTTGTCTGTTTTATGAAACAGAAAATAGAAGTATGTCATGTGTGATTAGCCTTTATGTTATGGTATATATCCAAGAAACCAATCAAAATATACAAGCAATCAATTGTACCTTCAAGGCACAGCTCTCTATTGGGGATTGTGCAGAGGTAGCATGACCTCAGGGATTATGGTTCCTGGAAGGAAGTAAGTAAGTAAGTGTGTGTGTGTATGTGTGTGTGTGTGTGAGAGAGAGAGAGGCATGCAGGGTGAGGCAGTACTCAGCCAGTACCATGTATGTTCTCTGTGTGTCTGAGTAGTTCCATTGCTGGAGTAAAGGAGAAACAGGGCTCACCTCACCCCTTCAGCTGTCTTGCATCCTGAGTGTACAATGAGGGATCACAGTTCTTATAGTGTTCTGATTGTGCTTGACCCTTGTGCCGTGGTCAAAGGGAGAGGGAGGCTCATTGTGCCCTCTTTCCAAATCACTGGTACAAAATGGCTCTAAGCATTCTTGCTGGGCTGGTGGTGGAGATGAAGGGGTTCTCCCAGATTTATCTTTCAAACACATATTGAAAAAAATAAAGCTTACAAATAAGGAAAGCTTATGATGCCATGAAACATCAAGACTCTTGCAATTAGAGTTAGTTTGTAAGGATCAAATGGTATGAAGAGACTACAAGAGACGCTTTTAAATACATACATCTAGAACAAAAAATGCAGGCCACACTTACAGGATGAGGGACTCTATCCTGGAAGCAGTGACTCTGAAAAAGATTTGGAGGTCATAGTAGATAATCAGCTAAACATGAACTCCCAGTGTGATGCTCTGCCCAAAGGGGCTAATGCTATCCTTGGATATATAAATGGGAGGATCTTAAATAGGAGTAGTGCAGTTATTTTATCTCTGTATTTGGCACTGGTATGACCACTGCCGGAACACTATGTTCAGTTCTGGAGTCCACAGTTCAAGAAGGGCGTTAATAAATTGAAGAGAGTTCAGAGAAGATCCACAAGAGTGATTAAAGGGTTAGATACACATGCTTTACAGTGATCGACTCAAGGAACTCAATCTATTTAGCATAAAAAAGAGGTTATGGGGTGAATTGATTTCAGTTTATGAGTACCTACATGGGGAACAAAACATTTAATAATGGTTTCTTCAGTCTAAAAGGGAAAGGTATAACATGATTCAGTGACTGGGAGTTGAAGCTAGACAAATTCAGATTGGAAATAAGACATACATTTTTAACAGTGGGAGTAATTAATGATATACCCAGGATCATGATGGATTCTCTGTTACTGATAATTTTTATATCAACATTTGATGATTTTCTAAAAGATATGCTCTAGGAATTATTTTGTGGAAGTTTGATGGCCTGTATTATACAGGAGGTCAGACTACATGATCAAAATGGTTGCTTCAGGTCTTGGAAACTATGATTCTGATATAATCCAGAGGATTTTTTAAACTTGCTTAACTTAACTTAACTTAACTAAACTAAACTTAACTTAACTTAACTTAACTAAACTAAACTTAACTTAACTAAACTTAACTTAACTAAAATATCAAAACATTTGATGATTTTCTAAAAGATATGCTCTAGGAATTATTTTGTGGAAGTTTGATGGCCTGTATTATACAGGAGGTCAGACTACATGATCAAAATGGTTGCTTCAGGTCTTGGAAACTATGATTCTGATATAATCCAGAGGATTTTTTAAACTTGCTTAACTTAAATATATATCCCAAATTAAAAAGCATAGTAAGAGAACCAAAAAAGTGCCAGGTGGCTAAACAACAAAGTAAAAGAAGCAGTGAGCAGCAAAAAGGCATCCTTTACAAAGTGGAAGATAAATCCGAGTGAGGAAAATAGAAAGGAGCATAAATTGTGGCAAATGAAGTATGAAAATATAATTAGGAAGGCCAAAAATGAATTTGAAGAACAGATAGCCAAAGACTCAAAAAGTAATAGCAAATAATGTTTAAGTACATCAAAAGCAGAAAGCCTGCTAAACAACCAGTAGGGCCACTGGATGATTGATATGCTAAAAGAGCACTCAAGGATGATAAGGCCATTGTGGAGAAACTAAATGAATTCTTCGCATAGGTCTTCACGGCTGAGGATGTGAGGGAGATTCCCAAACCAGAGCAATTCTTTTTAGGTGACAAATCTGAGGAACTGTCCCAGGTTGAGATGTCATTAGAGGAGGTTTTGGAACAAACTGATAAACTAAACAGTAATAAGTCATCAGGACGAGATGGTATTCACCCAAGAGTTCTAAAGGAACTCAAATATGAAACTGCAGAATTCCTAACTGTAGTCTGTAAACAATCATTTAAATCAGCCTCTATACAAAAAGACTGGAGGATAGCTAATGTGATGCCAATTTTTCAAAAGGGCGCCAGAGGTGATCCCAGCAATTACAGGCTGGTAAGCCTGACTTCAGTAACAGGCAAACTGGTTGAAACTATAGTAAAGAACAAATTTGTCAGACACACAGATTAACATAATTTGTTGGGTAAAAGTCAACATGGTTTTTGTAGAGGGAAATCATGCCTTACCAACTATATACTACTATAATTCTTTGAAAGGGTCTGTCATAAATATAAAGGGAAGAGTAAACACCTTGAAAATCCCTCCTGGCCAGAGGAAAAACCCTTTCACCTGTAAAGGGTTAAGAAACTAGAATAACCTCGCTGATACCTGACCACAATGACCAATGAGGAGACAAGATACTTTCAAAGCTGGAGGAGGGGAAAAACAAAGGGTCTATGTCTGTCTCGGTGATGCTTTTGCCAGGGACAGAACAGGAATGGAGTCTTAGAACTTAGTAAGTAATCTAGCTAGATATGCGTTAGATTATGATTTCTTTAAATGGCTGAGAAAATAAGCTGTGCTGAATAGAATGGATATTCCTGTCTTTGTGTCTTTTTGTAACTTAAGGTTTTGCCTAGAGGGATTCTCTATGTTTTGAATCTAATTACCCTGTAAGGTATTTACCATCCTGATTTTACAGAGGTGATTCTTTTTACTTTTTCTTCTATTAAAATTCCTCTTGTAAGAAACTGAATGCTTTTTCATTGTTCTTAAGATCCAAGGGTTTGGGTCTGTGGTCAAATGCAAATTGGTGACGATTTTTACCAAACCTTCCCCAATAAGGGGGGTGGAAGATTTTGGTGAGGATTTTGGGGGGAAAGACATTTCCCAACAGCTCTTTCCTAATAAAAAACCCAGTTAGATGTTTGGTGGTGGCAGCAAAAGTCCAAGGGCAAAAGGTAAAATAATTTGTACCTTGGGGAAGTTTTAACCTAAGCTGGTAAAAGTAAGCTTAGGAGGTTTTCATGCCGGTCTCCACATCTGTACCCTAGAGTTCAGAGTGGGGAAGGAACCTTGGCAGGGTCAACAACCATGTGGACAAGGGGGATCCAGTGAATATAGTGTACTTAAATTTTCAGAAAGCCTTTGACAAGGTCCCTCACCAAAGCTCTTAAGCAAAGTAAGTGATCATGGGATAAAATAGAATATCCTTTCATGGATTGGTAACTCGTTAAAAGATAGGAAAACAAGGATAGGAATAAACTGTCAGTTTTCAGAATACAGAGAGGTAAATAATGGTATCCCCAGGGGTCTGTACTGGGACCATTCTGATTTAACATATTTATAAATGATCTGGAAAAAGGGGTGAAGAGTGAGGTGGCAAAATGTGCAGATGATACAAAACTACTCTAGATAGTTAAGTCACAGGCAGACTGTGAGGAGCTACAAAAGGATCTCTCAAAAGTAGGTGACAGGGCAACAAAATGGCAGATTAAATTCAATGTTGATAAATGCAAAGTAATGCACATTGGAAAACACAATCCCAAATAAACATATAAAATGATAGGGTCTAAATTAGATGTTACCACTCAAGAAAGATCTTGGAATCATTGTGGATACTTCTCTGAAAACTTCCACTCAATGCACAGCAGCAGTCAAAAAAGTGAACAGAATGTTGGGCATTATTAAGAAAAGTATAGATAATAAGAATGAAAATATCTTACTGCCTCTATATAAATCCATGATATGCCCACTATCACAATATAAGGCCCCTCTTGCCCTCCCCCCCCGTCCCCAAGGAAACCCCTGGATAGCAGTTTAGTATATGTAGTTTTGGATGATTGTAGAGTGGCACTCTGTGGTTAAAGGTGTGAGTGGGGAGTGAAAGGTTCCTTTGCAGGTTAGAGAGGCCGAAGGAGGAGGAAGGGAAAAGGGAACAGGTTAACTTGATGCTCCAGCCAGGTCCGAAGATAAAAAACTGACTCTGACCCAAGGCCATTGCACATAACAGATTCTCAGCTGCCTGCCAAGAGAGATGGAAGCCTGAATTCTAACCCCGACCAGCCATGAGAAAGGAGAATTGAGCTGAGCAGAATTGCAGGGGCCACAAAACCTGTTAAGACGGCAAAGGTCAGCGAGTGGGGAAAAGAACAGTCTCACATCCCTGAAGCTGGTGTGCTTTGGGAAAGCTGAGGAAGCCATGAAAAACTGGTTTGGACTGGTACAAAGAGCATGGGGGGGACAAAGTTCCCTGAATGAAATGCCCCTAGAAGAACCCAGGGCTTAAAAATCCTCCCAAGAGCTAAAGCAAGTCAGAGATCAACAGCAGACCCCAGAAGGCCTGTGCACAGGACAGAACTCTTGTCCACCTTTTCCCCTCTTCTTCTTACATTACACCCAGGCTTGGCCAGCCTTGGGTTATGCATGTGTGAGTATGAAAGCATGTGAGGGCTTGGGCATTTACCCTTTCTTTGAGTGACATGGGGAGAACCCAGCACTCACCACTGTTATTTTATTAATAAAGCTTTAAAACTTAGTCACTTGCTGTACTCTTTCATCTCCTCCCCTAAAAATCCTGTGGCTCAGCCTGATCACCTGATGCCCCAGGCAGATTGGTAACATAAATCTGTCACAGTTTTGGTGGAGAATTGCGGAGAGGGTGGCCCTGTGGAGCGCATCAACTGTTCTGCCCTTGGAATTTCATGTTTGCTCTACCCGGCGCTGTTGGTATTTCATGTTGAGGATTTTGTAATTAATGGTGTGCCCACCCTCAGTCGTAGCATGACTGAGAAACTAAAAAAGGTTTTGCATTCTTCTTTTCACCCTGGTCGGCGAGGGAAATGGTTGCAGGTTGGAATTCCCCCGGCCATAGAAGTGCCGGGCAATAGGAGGAGGACTTAGAGATCCTCCCTCCAAGCAAAAGAGAAAAATAAAATCCTCAGTGCATACACCCTCAGCCGTAGCATGCCTGAGCATAAGAGGAGAACTTAGGGTTTCTCATGCTGCCAAGGAAGGGTTTTGTATTTGGTGTATGGACCCTTGGTTGTAGTAGACCAAGTAATATGGATGGAGGCTTAGCATCCCTCTTTCCCGCCCCTGGGCGCGGGCGGGGGGGGGGGCCTGAACATTGTAAGCCCCGGTGGTGGCATGGGCAGCGTGAAATTTCAAGTAACTGAAAAGATCTTAGAAGTTGTACTAACAAATTGTGACAACATGTTCAGGAACAAAATGGTACAACTGCAGACTTGGGAGTCCCGCAGTCGTGGGTGATGGCATCAACAATGGGTTCAAAGCTGGGGGGGGCATTATATTGTGACACAACATCTTGAATACTGTGTGCAGATGTGGTCACCTCATCTCAAAAAAGATATATTGGCATTGGAAAAGCTTCAGAAAAGGGCAACAAAAATGATTAGGGGTATGGAATGGCTTCCGTATGAGGAGAGATTAATAAGACTGGGACTTTTCAGCTTGGAAAAGAAACGATTAACTGGGGATATGATTGAGGTATACAAAATCATGACTGGTGTGGAGAAAGTAAATAAGGAAGTGTTATTTACTCCTTCTTATAACACAAGAACTAGGAGTCACCAAATGAAATTAATAGGCAGCAGGTTTAAAACAAATAAAAGGAAGTATTTCTTCACACAAAGCACAACCTGTGGAATTCTTTGTTAGAGGATGTTGTGAAGGCCAAGACTATAACAGGGTTCCAGAAAGAACTAGATAAATTCATGGAGAATAGTTCCATCAATGGCTATTAGCCAGGATGGGCAGGGATGGTATCCCTAGCCTCCATTTGCCAGAAGATGGGAATGAGCAACAATGGATCACTTGATGATTATCTGCTCCGTCCATCCCCTCTGGGGCACCTGGCATTGGCCACAGTTGGAAGACAGGATAATGGAGTAGATGGACCTTTGGGCTGAACCAGTATGACTGTACTTATGGTCTTATGTTCACGCATAGACTATAATAATCATGTAAGCCCTTATTACTGTACATATCAAAGTTATTCAGGAATCTTATTTAGCAAACTCTCTC
Source organism: Dermochelys coriacea (assembly GCF_009764565.3). Classification (NCBI taxonomy): domain Eukaryota; kingdom Metazoa; phylum Chordata; order Testudines; family Dermochelyidae; genus Dermochelys; species Dermochelys coriacea. The sequence continues at coordinate 89,092,402 of NC_050074.1, read as the reverse complement.
AAACATTGGACAGACTGCACTATTTCTTTGGCTGACCTGTCAAACCAAAGTTTAAGCCTTTTATAATGGAAGTGAAGTTTCTTCTTATAAATTATGGATTATGGGATGTTCTTTCCGAAAATCAAAAGCAAAAAACTGATTTTCTCCATAGCTTTTCAATTTTAGTTTTCAGGTGCTTGATTTTTCATCTACAAGTCAAAAATTTCCATGGAAAGCAGACACTTGGTGGAAAAAAAAATCTGTAAAAAAAATTTTAGACAGTTTTTTCCACCAATTAGCTCTCTGTATATTACAAAATACAATGTGTTACAATCAACCAATTAACTTTTAGTGATATGATACAGTTATCATCGAAGTGCTTATAAAATAGTTTGTAATTCCAAAAATTAACAGGAAAGCAATATAGATAGGAAATTTTACTGAGATGATGAGCTAACTTTACGATAGGTTTTTAATGTCACCACATTCTGGCTTTTGGACAACAAACAGCTCTTCCCCATGTACAACAAACATGCGTGACAACCATTTGAGGATAACAACAGACACTGTCCCCTAAGCAGAAATCTACCACTAATTCTGAATAGGTGAAAATAGTGTGTGAAATGTACATACAGAAGTGCAACAATCTTGTTTGGTTTTAGCAATGTCTGAAAACAGTTGCAAGTATGGTTTCAAACCCTGATGTCAGTAAAGCTGCTCTCAAAATTTATTCACTTGTTCTTCAAACCTGAGTATGTTCTGGCTCTCAGAAGTGAGATGATTAATATGTTTCTGAAAGGTAACTGAAACACAAGTTATTTAATCTTCATTATTTTAAAAAAGTTAAAAGCCCTGATTACCTTAAATTAGCCCTGATATGCTCTGATGAGCAGCATGACCATATTAATTCACACTCAATCTGACCTAAATCCTAACCACAGATGAAACTTTGATATAAAATAGTCACTTCCACACCTAATTAACATTTCAGGTAACATAACTGCTTGCCCATCTGGTGAGAAACAATGCAAATATCCTCCCCCGTCTCACATATTTCTATATTAAAACAAGTGGCAATTTTTTTTAATTAGCCCTGCCATTCTTGGTGCAGCCTCACATATATATAAAATTAATTACCTGTAAACTCACATCTTTATAATTTTAACCTTTTTATGCTTCACTTGTTTTCAGTGATATTTACTAAACACATACTTATCAGGAGATTGCACATTGCGGACAGGCAATTTATCTAAAAAAGAAAGGATAGAAAAATAGAACACGGGACAAAGCTCTTTTTATGAAGCCTTAAACCTGCACTAGCTGACAATCAACAGCTTATCAAAGCCTTCTGTTTTGACATTGCTGAAAGAGGCATCCCATTAAAATGCTGCTAATGCAAAATCACTGTTTTTGTTAAGTTATAACGTCTACTATCTAGCAATTCTGCTATAAAACTGTTGAAGCTTTAAGACTCCCCTTCACGTTGTATTTAACATTACTCTGTGATGCTCTGTCCTGCTGATATGCAAGGGTCACACCATCAATAAATACAAAACAAACTTGGTTTTTGTTTTGTTTTTATCTACAAGATTACAAGGGAATGATTTGTCCGAGAGAGAGGATAGTCTCATAATTCTGAATAACTTTCCAGTTTCCAAAGCAATCTAAGAATTAGTATCAGTTTGTCAGGCATCTCTGTTTATAATTAATTAGCAAAATTGTTATCTGTTGGCTAGCTAAATAGCAAATTATTTAGATATAACAAATAAATTGTTGTTTTAAATAATAGTAAAAATACATGTATTTCCTTGACAGGTACACATATTAGTCAATCTCAATTTATCCCTTTTCCAATCTGATGGCCTCAGATCCCACCTAAAATTCTATAACATTGCCATCCCCTTTAAAAATAAGCCAAATTGCTTGTTTTTGAGCCAGTGGCAATGGGACTGTTTAAAGGCCTCCAGTAGGAGACAGAAGTGTTCATTTTTGAATTACTGTAAATAAACAATCAAAGAAGATTAAGGACAATTCCACTGTTAATGCATTTCTCTTGTTATTTCATATAGCATGGCTGAAGTAGTTTATAACTGACAATGTGCTGCCTACCCACTGATTGCTGGCTACTAAGTATGCAGCGATTCCATTTGTATTATAATTTAATATTTGACAGCATGTTGCCTTGCATAAGTGATTCTAATCTAATTAACATTAAGAACTATGAGGTTTTCTAAATCATGTTTTTCAGTTACACAACTAAAAACCTTCAGGTAGTGAACAGAAATCTCTCCCATGCTCTTTGCTTGGACACAGATAATGTATATTACCGAAACAGCAGAATTCTTAAGAAAAAGTTCTATAAAGGTTTCAGCCAGAAGTATGGACAATATGGGAACTGTACTAAAATGAAAACTATAGTGGAGGTTCTTTCATACCAACAAACTGACTTTAAAGGAAACACCAAGCTCTGTTTCAAAATATATTTGAAGTACCTTTAAAAAGGTTACTAGGGCATGTTAGACATGAAAAACAAAAGAAGAGCATATCAGGTTGTGGTGAACAGAACATTATGTTGTTTGTGGTTCTATAGCTGTGAAATTTGCTACAGAATTCATTCTCAGCCAGAAGTATGGACAATATGGGAACTGTACTAAAATGAAAACTATAGTGGAGGTTCTTTCATACCAACAAACTGACTTTAAAGGAAACACCAAGCTCTGTTTCAAAATATATTTGAAGTACCTTTAAAAAGGTTACTAGGGCATGTTAGACATGAAAAACAAAAGAAGAGCATATCAGGTTGTGGTGAACAGAACATTATGTTGTTTGTGGTTCTATAGCTGTGAAATTTGCTACAGAATTCATTCTCAGCTGCAGAATTGTTCATCAGAATAAAAGCTTTCATTTTTTAAAAATGTTCATTAACTTAAAACCATTTATGCTATCATCATGAATTTGCAAACTCTGTAATAATAGTTGTTAGAAGTGTGACTACCTCATTCTTCTCAATGAGGTTTTAATATGGAAATCTAATGCTGCCAATTTAATTCTCACAACTGTGAACTATCATTACTAAGGCTACGTTATAGTCATGGGTATTTTTAGTAAAAAAGTCATGGAAAGGTCATGGGCCATAAACAAAAATTTACGAGCCCGTGACTTGTCCATGACTTTTACTAAAAATACCTGCCATGACTAAAACTTGGGTGGGGCTGTGGGGGAACTCTGTGGGGACGGGGATCCTGGGTCAGTGACCCAGGACCCCCACTGGTGCTGAGGGAGAGGGGGGCTGGGCCACAATGCATGGCCAGGATCCCCACTGGTATTAGGGAATGGCAGGGGCTTCCTACTGGCTCTGTCCCTGCAGCTTCTAGGTGGCAGAGGGGCCAGGCAGGGGTTCCTCCACTGCTCTCGCCACAAGTGCGGGCTGCCGCAGCTCCCACTGGCCAGGAACCACAGCCAATGGGAGCTGCGGAGGCAGGGCCTGTAGGCGCCAACAATATGGAGGACCCCCTGCCCCTTCACCGCCTAGGAGCTACAGGGAGGTTCCCACGCTAGGTAAACACCCCCCAAACCTCTGCCCCTAGCCCTGAGTCCCCTCCCACACACCCAAACTGCTGCTGCTGCGGAAGTCACAGAGGTCACGGAAAGTCACAAAATCTGTGACTTCCGTGACCTCCATGACAGACTCGCAGCCTTAATCATTACCAATCATTTTAACAGAAATATCCAGCTAATGTGGTTACCCATTGTTGGCTGTAGTAGACACCGAGGTGGAATACAGGGAGGAATCTGGTTGCTATTGATGAATAATGGAATAAACATGTAAGGAATTCAAGCCACCCAAATTCCAGGTCACCACCCACCTTTTCAAAAGCATAAGAAGGAAGGGGAAAAAATGCAATCATTTCCTAGTGCCAAAAGCCTTCACTGTTTTCTGTACGTCAAAACTTAAACCACACCCTATTCTTTACTTTGTGGCTAAAGCCCCAGTTGTGCTCTAAATATGGGGCCAGTGCAGATAATCAGTATGACTCCAATCAGGTGAGCAAGACACAGCAACCAGGCATCTAAAGGGAGGATTCCCTGCACCAACAATCTTCCTTTTCCTGTTAATCAATTTGATAAGCAAAGAACAAGTCAAAGTGAAAAGGCACAAAGTTTAGATAGAATTGCTTCTGAAATTAATGGTTTATTTATTTATTCATGAAACATTACCAGTTTTAAAGTCTCATATATAATTTGTAAGTAATTTGCTTGAGAGCCACTGATTTGGGATCACCTTCAATTTTTCTGGACTATGACTGGCTGAAATTCTTTTCTTTTTGTGTTGCTGTCCTTTGACCTGACTGGTAAACCAATATTCAGGGCTGTGCTGTGTTGTTTCCATTAGGAGGCAAAACTGATGATAGAAGTCAAGTATTTCTTTGGTGCAATTCAGCTTTTTGTTTTGTTTTGCGTTTTAAAGTCCTGTTTTCCTGAACACAGTAGAAATAAAACAAACAGCAGCAACAGGAAGTTTTCTTTTTCAGAACTTCACTTCTGTCTTTTCAGCAAGTTCTCTGCTCACAGAAGCTGTCTCTCTCTCTTGATCTTCCCAGGGCCACACACCATCACATCTCCCCTTTTCTGCTGCCTCTCTCTTTTCTTTCTGGTTCCTCTCTCTCTCATTCACTCACCTCTGCAACCAATTAATGCTCCAGCTGCTGCGTTTGCAATTAATTTCAAAGGAAATTCATTAGCTTTTGCTGAAGCCTTGCCATTCTGACCTTAGGTGTTAGCTTCCATTATTCAGCTATCACCTCACAAAGGGTCATTACATTACTACCTCATTTAGCTTGAATCAATGGTGCTTAGTATATCCATCAGCTTTTGCCAGGTGTGTGACTGATGGCCACTATTAATATATTCCAGAATAACAATATAATAACCAATAAGACACATTAATATGGTTAGTATAGAAGAAGTATTAAGTGGTCAGACCAATGAAGTGGTCATCAAGACTCTTGGGTTCTATTCCAAACTCTGTTTCAGAGTAGCAGCCGTGTTAGTCTGTATTCGCAAAAACAAAAGGAGTACTTGTGGCACCTTAGAGACTAACAAATTTTTACACTCTATACGGCTAAATTCAATGCCTTGCATAATGACAGGTTTCAGAGTAGCAGCCGTGTTAGTCTCTAAAATTTGTTAGTCTCTAAGGTGCCACAAGTACTCCTTTTCTTATTGCAAACTCTGACAATCTTTTACTCTGTATATCTTGGAGATGTCAACTGGCACTCTAGTCAAAGTAAATGGGCGATTCAGGCTCTAAACATCTTTAAAAAAATCAGGCACTGGACCTGTGTGTGTGTCTAAGGAAACTCAAGCTTTTAAAAAATAATATATTTACATATATGCTGTGATGCTTAACATGTTTTGAGAGCTTGGAGGAAAGACATGTTAGTTGGTACAATGTATTACAAAATTTTCACCAGATTTTAAAAACACTTAACTTTATGCCATTAAAGATCCAGTCCTAAGTCTGTAATGTACATATTAGCAAATGGTCAAAAGAGAAGAGTAAAAAATGGGTGTGTTGCTGTGTGGATACCAAGTTATTTCTGCCCAGTAATTGTGAAGATGTATGGTAGATAAATACAGCCTTAGCTTAATGAGGATTGTTTAAATCCATGCCTCCTCAGGCACACCTAATCTCCACCAAGGCACTGCTCCTATTTACCCTGGACAATAGTGAGTAATATAAGCATGTTCACACAAAGGGCTTCAAATTTACTAGTTTTCAGGGTGGAAAACTAAACCTCATGCGCCTTGCTGTGTTCTATCCAAGAACACACAGGGATCCAAGGCTTTTGAGAACTTACACATATTCTTGATGTCTCCTGCAATGATAAAATGAACAAAAGCCTCAGTGTGAAATTGGAAAACAAAATCTTACAAAAGTCTATCTTTACAAAGAACCTGATAAAAACAAAAAGTTCAGCAGTTGCAGCACACTAAAGCAGACTATATTATATATCTCACTGCATCCATCACTGAGTTGCCATAGCAATTGGAAAAAATGGTTAAAAACTGCAAGGCTTTGGTCTTACTTTGTGTGTAGAGGAATATGATGTTTGAGACCTCAGGAGAGAAAGGGCATACACAGATATAAAGTAATGAAATGCCAAACAATAAAACCATAAGAAGGGATTACAAATGATCTTTAATAAAATGGATTACAAGGAACAGAAAAGTGACAGCAGTAATTAAAGTCTGCAATTTCATCAATTAAAAACTGAGATCAATGTGATGTTTAAAAGGACATTGAACCCCAACTTGGTGGTTATTTGGAGCAACTGTTTCTAATATAAGAATCACTGATGTGAAAAATTGCTCAGTTTGTGATTATCTATAGGATATTCATCTAATACCAATTAATTGACTTGTATCAATATAATATAACATTTATAGCCATTAAAAGCTGTTACTGAAGTCCAGAACATGGTTTTTGTAAGTACCTGGCTTTTTACGATATTTATGCTACTTTTAAAAACACAATTAAATGTAAAATAGCTAAACAGCTACAATGGACTTTTTTTCTTCTAAGCACACTTTCATTTATTCTGTTGTAATTACTTCCTTGTGAGATTATTCCATTGTCCAAGTTTTCATTCAAAAGTTTACACCATGTAATGCTTTATCTTCTTAGAGGTTTAATTCTTAACCCTTCTTTGAATATGTTCAGAGTGTAGAATTTATTTTTATTGTAATCTTTGGTATTTTATGCCACATATAACTTCTAGGTAGATTCCATGTACTTAGTACATGTTTCTTCTGTAGTTTCAATTTACACCCTCTTGTTTTAGAATCTTTTATCCTCTGGAACAGTTTTGTGGCATCCACCTTTTCTTTGCCCATCAAAGTGTTGTATATCTTAGTCATGGTCACTATTCATTTCCTTTTTAATAATAAATATACACTAATATTTTCAGAGGGACATGTAACCTAAAAAAAAAATCACACATCTGATATTTTTAACTTTCTATTATTAAAAGTAGCATCTAAGCCTATTATAACTGAAAAAAAATCTTTATTCTTCACTTGGGTTACTTTGTGTATTATATATATATATATATATATATATATAATGCTGTAATAATTTTTACTTTTCCCCCTATGTAGGCAGTTTCCATCTGTTTTTGTTTCATACAGTAAAAGGAGAAAAATATTGAATAAAACAGGAAAATTTGATTTAAAAACAACAAACACTGAAACAGGCATAGTAGCCAGAACTACTCTGAAATACTGAGAAAGAGGGATGATCAGCGAGTTATTTCAAGTGCCTATACACAATGCAAGAAGCCTGGGAAACAAACAGGGAGAACTAGAAGTCCTGGCACAGTCAAGGAATTATGATGTGATTGGAATAACAGAGACTTGGTGGGATAACTCACATGACTGGAGAACTGTCATGGATGGATATAAACTGTCCAGGAAGGACAGGCAGGGCAGAAAAGGTGGGGGAGTTGCATTGTATGTAAGGGAGCAGTATGACTGCTCAGAGCTCAAGTATGAAACTGCAGAAAAACCTGAGAGTCTCTGGATTAAGTTTAGAAGTGTGAGCAACAAGGGTGATATCGTGGTGGGAGTCTGCTATAGACCACTGGACCAGGGGGATGAGGTGGACGAGGCTTTCTTCCGGCAACTCACAGAAGTTACTAGATCGCAGGCCCTGGTTCTCATGGGAGACTTCAATCAGCCTGATATCTGCTGGGAGAGCAATACAGAGGTGCACAGACAATCCAGGAAGTTTTTGGAAAGTGTAGGGGACAATTTCCTGGTGCAAGTGCTGGTGGAACCAACTAGGGGCAGAGCTCTTCTTGACCTGCTGCTCACAAACCAGGAAGAATTAGTAGGGGAAGCAAAAGTGGATGAGAACCTGGGAGGCAGTGACCATTAGATGGTCCAGGTCAGGATCCTGTCACAGGGAAGAAAGGAGAGCAGCAGAATACAGACCCTGGACTTCAGAAAAGCAGACTTTTACTCCCTCAGGGAACTGATGGGCAGGATCCCCTGGGAGAATAATGTGAGGGGGAAAGGAGTTCAGGAGAGTTTGCTGTATTTTAAAGAATCCTTATTGAGGTTATAGGGACAAAGCATCCTGACGTGTAGAAAGAATAGTAAATATGGCAGGCGACCAGCTTGGCCTAACAGTGAAATCCTTGCTGATCTTAAACACAAAAAAGAAGCTTACAAGAAATGGAAGATTGGACAAATGACCAGTGAAGAGTATAAAAATATTGCTCGGGCATGCAGGAGTGAAATCAGGAAGGCCAAATCACACCTGGAGTTGCAGCTAGCAAGAGATGTTAAGAGTAACAAGAAGGGTTACTTCAGGTATGTTAGCAACAAGAAGAAAGTCAAGGAAAGTGTGGGCCACTTACTGAATGAGGGAGGCAACCTAGTGACAGAGGATGTGGAAAAAGCTAATGTACTCAATGCTTTTTTGGCCTCTGTCTTCACGAACAAGGTCAGCTCCCAGACTGCTGCACTGGGCAGCACAGAATGGGGAGGAGGTGACTAGACCTCTGTGGAGAAAGAAGTGGTTCGGGACGATTTAGAAAACCTGGACGAACACAAGTCCATTGGGCCGGATGCGCTGCATCCACGAGTGCTAAAGGAGTTGGCGGATGTGATTGCAGAGCCATTGGCCATTATCTTTGAAAACTCATGGCAATGGGGGGAAGTCCCGGACGACTGGAAAAAGGCTAATGTAGTGCCCATCTTTTAAAAAGGGAAGATGGAGAATCCTGGGACCTAGAGATCAGTCAGCCTCACCTCAGTCCCTGGAAAAATCATGGAGTAGGTCTTCAAGGAATCAATTCAGAAGCACTTAGAGGAGAGGAAAGTGATCAGGAACAGTCAGCATGGATTCACCAAGGGCAAGTCATGTCTGACTAATCTAATTGCCTTCTATGATGAGATAACTGGCTCTGTCGATGAGGGGAAAGCAGTGGACGTGTTGTTCCTTGACTTTAGCAAAGCTTTTGACACTGTCTCCCACAGTATTCTTGCCAGCAAATTAAAGAAGTATGGGCTGGATGAATGGACTATAAGGTGGATAGAAAGGTGGCTAGATTGTCGGACTCAACGGGTAGTGATAAATGGCTCCATGTCTAGTTGGCAGCGGGTATCAAGTGGAGTGCCCCAAGGGTCGGTCCCGGGGCCGGTTTTGTTCAACATCTTCATAAATGATCTGGAGGATGGTGTGGATTGCACCCTCAGCATGTTTGCAGATGACACTAAATTGGGAGGAGAGGTACATACGCTGGAGGGTACGGATAGGATACAGAGGGACCTAGACAAATTAGAGGATTGGGCCAAAAGAAATCTGATGAGGTTCAATAAGGACAAGTGCAGAGTCCTGCACTTAGGACGGAAGAATCCCATGCACCGCTACAGACTAGGGACAGAATGGCTAGGCAGCAGTTCTGCAGAAAAGGACCTAGGGGTTACAGTGGATGAGAAGCTGGATATGAGTCAACAGTGTGCCCTTATTGCCAAGAAGGCCAATGGCATTTTGGGATGTATAAGTAGAGGCATTGGCAGCAGATGAAGGGACATGATCATTCTCCTCTATTTGACATTGGTGAGGCCTCATCTGGAGTACTGTGTCCAGTTTTGAGCCCCACATTACAAGAAGGATGTGGAAAAATTGGAAAGAGTCCAGCGGAGGGCAACAAAAATGATTAGGGGACTGGAACACATGACTTATGAGGAGAGGCTGAGGGAACTGGGATTGTTTAGTCTGCGGAAGAGAAGAATGAGGGGGCATTTGATAGCAGCTTTCAACTACCTGAAAGGGGGTTCCAAAGAGGATGGATCTAGACTGTTCTCAGTGGTAGCAGATCACAGAACAAGGAGTAATGGTCTCAAGTTGCAGTGGGGGAGGTTTAGGTTGGATATTAGGAAAAATTTTTTCACTAGGAGGGTGGTGAAACACTGGAATGCATTACCTAGGGAGGTGGTGGAATCTCTTTCCTTAGAAGTTTTTAAGATCAGGCTTGACAAAACCTGGCTGTGATGACTTAGTTGGGATTTGGTCCTGCTTTGAACAGGGAGTTGGACTAGATGACCTCCTGAGGTCCCTTCCAACCCTGATATTCTATGATTCTATGAAATATATATTTTAAAAACTGACTAGATTTGACATGGACATTGTCCCTATGAATTATCCTTATAGTTTAAACCCATATGGCTACAGATAGGTGGTTTTCACAGGGTTCCATTTACAGGAGTTAGCAGTTGGTTTGGAGATTGTAGAAATATTTTTTTTACTTAAGGTTCAGGTAATATAGAATACTTTCCTCTAAAGGGAACCATTTGCACTTCAGCTCCAACTTTTCCTACATCCCTCCAGATCACAGAACTGCCTACAAATCTTACCTTTACAATTTTCAAGAGGGCTGAAGCATGGCTACAATATATTTGGGTCTGGTATTGCCCCTCTCTGCATCTTCAAGGGAATAAGGTTCATCTATTTTACTATATTTATTGATTCTATTAAGTATATGCACTGGACCACATAAATCTATAAAGATATTTGATGGCAGGATGGGAAAAAACAGTTGATCAGCACCCTTAGAACAACGCCAGCCCCATTTCCCAGTGTATACAAACAATCCATATACCCCCAAAGACTCTTGGTACAGTTGTCCTGTACTAAACATAGGACATCAATACAGATACCTCATACGTAAGGCTTCTCTTTTGGGGGAATAATTTATCTGGGGGGGTATTTTTAGCAATTTTTGAGTTTTATGTAGATGTCCAAAAATTGGGGTTGTCCGGGAACTCTTTGTATATACTGTAATAAATAACCTCTTTGTAATGTTGCCTAGTTTGGCAAAGTACTGCCAAAGTTACATGCAAAGTTAAAAAAGTACTGTTTTAAAGAGTACTAGAAAACTTTTAGGGCACACCAGCACAATCTACATGGACCAATTAACGCACAACATGATAGTGCGCCTTAGAAATCACACCCCTGTAGTTTGCACTACTGCTGTATGCAGACAAGAGCTTACATACCAGTAAACATTTCTGGAGTTTTTTCTGCTGTTTATTGGATAAACACTATTCTCATTCCCCCCCCTTTTTTTTGGTATCAGTGTTTTAATCAGTGTTTATCAGTTAAAACCTAAAACCAGAAGCCCTACTTAAAACTCTTAAAAGAAAGTTGATTCCTCCAAAAAGTCTACTTTAAGGAATATGGGCATTTCACCCGGGGCATGGTTGCTAAGTTTCCCTAACTACTGCATTAAGATTTATAAGGATGTCTATTCCTCTGTGAAAAGAAAAGGAGTACTTGTGGCACCTTAGAGACTAACAAATTTATTAGAGCATAAGCTTTCGTGAGCTACAGCTCACTTCATCAAATGCATCCGATGAAGTGAGCTGTAGCTCACGAAAGCTTATGCTCTAATAAATTTGTTAGTCTCTAAGGTGCCACAAGTACTCCTTTTCTTTTTGCGAATACAGACTAACACGGCTACTACTCTGAAACCTATTCCTCTGTGTTTAGTGTAGTAGCTAATGAAGAAGAGGTTTGTGTTTCCTCCATCCTGGTGTTCTGCTTGGCATTTTCAAGCCACTTTCTATAACTTGCACCCAAAGAGGCAGAAATGCTTCTGATTTTTGCCATGGGATCCTGATTTTCAGTGATGTGGTCTATTCCTTTCATTGGCTGCATTGACCACCAAAGAATTAGAAATGGGGTAAGAGTAAATATACTCAGAAGCTTTAGACAGCACATAGTACTTTCTATCAGCCCTTTTTACAGGTAGGTGTTGCTGTGGCAAAAGTTTGCCTAACAAATTTGGCTAGCTCTAGTAAAGTGTCATTAATAGGTGGGACTATGCAACCTGAAACAAGAGTGTAGAATTTATGAAGGGCTTCTTCCGGTATCTGCAAAGTTTCAGCCACCCTTTTCATTTCTTCCTGAAATTGTTTAAAAGCATCTGCATGGGAAGAGAGAGGACATTACCGCCTCATCAGGGGAAGATGGTGATTTATTTATTTGAGGTACAATATCTTTATCCTCCTGATGATCCTGATCTTCGGATGTCTCTAAATATATTGCAAGGACAGATATGAAATGTTCTATGGAGGAGCAGGTTGTTTCCTCTAATCCACTCTCTCTGGATGACTAGAAACTCAAATATTGCTCCCTATATAAATCCCATTGGTTCCAGTATGGACATTGTGTAGGTCATATTGAAAAGATGGGGATACCCAAAGTGGTTCATTCTAGAACATAGGCAGATATTATGACTCTCTGCCCTGTTTAAATGTTACTGACCCCACTTCAGATCTGGATCCTGAAGAAGGGGCTCTTGGGGAATAGGTTGGAGAGCCCTGCTTGCTGGACTGAGAGTCTGATTAAGAACATTACTCAAATGCAAATGGAGGTGCTATAGAAGATGAAGTTGTATGGGGCAATCATCTGATACAATTGGTACTTGGGATATCTGCACTTCACCTGCCAACAAGGGAGATTCTGATTCTTCAGTAGCCATAAGGTCCTTATGGAGCATAAACATTCCCTGCAGCAGGGTCAAGTCTGAACAGATCAGTACCTAACATCTAGTTGCTACCGAGCAAGAGTTCAGTGCCTAATGGCTAGCGAATGCTGTAGGGTAGTCATCAAGATCAGGACTGTTATCCTTATGGTCTTGGCTGCAACCAGTACTGTATGCCTTGAAGAAGTTGACTTGCTATTCAAAACAGCTTTAGTCCCTATCACAGCACTTGAACCAGTCTTCGACACCAGTACCATCCTGCACTGTGTACCCAGGATGGTACCAACAACACTGCACTTGGGCCCGGATCTGAGATTTCAAGATTTTGGCCACTTTTGTTTCTCAACTTCTTTCTCAACTTCATATAGGGCTCTCATGCCAGGAAGTAGTCCTTGTCCCAGTCTCCAAAGGTTGCCCCGAGACCCACCAGATGATGAAGTCTTGGAGGGTTCTGACTTCAGTGGGGCACCCTGAGTACTTGACTCTGCATATACAGGTTGGGTCAGAAGAGCCTAGATCTGACAAAGGTCTTATTAACGACTCCATGAGAGAAATCCTCACATTTGTTTCTGTGATCATTTTTAGTATTCTGTTTATAAAGACTGCAAATGCTACAATGTGAAGGAATATGGGCTTCCCCTAAACAAAATAAACTGGAGTTATCATTGCGCACAGGGCTAACCTCCTTTAAAATGGCACAAGACTCTCAGGGGATTCAGCCATTCCCCCAAAGTTCAAATAAAGAAAAAACATGTCATCCCCAAAACATCCCCCATCCAAGGGAAGAAATGCAGGGGGGAAGAGGTCAAAATAAGAGGAACAATTGAAAGTAAGGCCTGAAATCCCTCAGTTCAACTATTTACACTACAAAGAAACTGTTATTAAACATGAATGCTAAAACTACTCTAAAACTAGCTAAAACTATCAAAATGTATGTAAAGGTATGTAAACTATGCAAACACCGCAGAACTACATATCAGGCCTGAGGCTGGTTAGAAGGAAATGAGTGGCAGCAGGTCCCAAACTGCCTTACATAAACTTGGTACAGGGAATAAGGATAGTTAGGATGCATGTGCAGATCATACAAAACCCACTGGCAAAATCTCTCATCAAAGGTGCATGGAATGTATGTGCACCTAAGGTGGATTACCCATACTTCAACCCAAGCAGTTGAAGAGGAATAAGGTGTATGCCTATGGATGGAGGAAAGGATATGTACTGTTAGATGGCTGAACTCTTTTCCTTGATTCTGTTTAGGTATGTTGTTTGTATCAAACCTAATTTCTCCCAAAGTATTTTGCATATTCATTTTCTGTGTATTTTATAATGGTTTATTGAGATTTAGAGGTGGTAAGCAGACCTGTTGGGGACAGAATTGCAGCAAATGGAGAATATTTTATCTATCAACAGCTATGTAGACCCACTTTTCTGTTGTAGAACAAAAGCTGATGGAAAAGTGTAGCTCACGATGGAGAAGGTTTTACATGTACCCAGCATCCATCATCACTCAGGTTTGTGTGGGCCCATCTACTACTAAAGTCAAGTTTGCATAGGTCCAAACATACCTCGACTGACAATCAGGCCTGCATGTGCCCATCCACCTTTCCCTTCAATTAGATTTGTATGCCCCAACACTGTCCCCTGTCAATGACTTAAGCTTGCATGAGTTCCATCTCCATCAATCCCTTAGACTAGTGTAGGCCTCCTGATTTCCCCCCTCCCTCCCTGTAATCAATCAGGCTTGTGTGGGCCCATCACCAAAACCCAAGTCAGCCTAGAATTGAGCGCATGCCATAGATGATAAAGGATTGCACCTAAATTCTAAAAATATATTGCAGTCATAAATCTAGGAACCAGAACTGAAAAATATTTCTGAACTCTAACCAATTTTAGATTTGTTATATTAGTTGGTTAATTTTTAGAAAACTTTAAAATACATTACTTACTAGAAATGGACCAGCTCTGGAAAAACTCTTTTAATGAATGAAAAAAGTGATCATGTGATACATTAGATATTCACTGGTGTATCAAATCATAATTTAGTCCATATTGCTGAAGTGCCTCCCCATATGACGTTGAGCTATAACACTACATGAAGATGGCAAAGAGAAACCATTGCCTTTGTCCTTGGAACTTAAACAAGCAATGAATAAAAATACACAAAAATGGAAAAAGGGTCTCAAATGTGAACATTCTACAAATATCTCTCAAACAAAATTCACATAAATCACTGATGGTATTCTAAGTTCCAAATCAGCCATACCTTCACTGAAATGCATTGAGAATTCAATGATTGGTATTAATCTTATTTGTCATGTAGTTTCAAAATATGGTAAATCGGCAGAACATGCTAATCTTGATGGTTTTATCTGCTGAACTTCATGTGGTAAGCATGAGTTTTTCTCTTGCTACATAAGTAGTGATAACCTATCTTTTCTCTGAAAAAACTGACTTGGAAAATCTCTGCCTTGCCGTAAGTATAAAAGTACACTATTAATGCCTGACCAACTTTGTGGCCAAGGAAACTTGGAACCCTTAATTTATATTGTAGTTAAGGATACAAAAATACAACAAATATGTTTACTTAGCAAACTCCAAGTGATAATATTTCTATGCTTCAAGCTCTGGATTGCATTGTATGAATGTCTTGTTGAGAAGCTATTTCTGGAGATAAACTGTAAACTGGTAATCCAACTCATTGGCCAGATTATCAGATAGTACTCACAAAACGAACCTGATTTCTGTCCCTGTTCTGCAGAGTTTTATTTAAAAAAAAATCAATCTAAATCAGACAGATAAGCCAGATCCTTTCCTCAGCCCCTTCCTTCTAAAGGAGCCTACCTTTCACCAGAAACTGCTTGTTGGCCTTTTATCTAAGGACCAGATGGCCTGCAGATATATCTGGCCTCAGACCCATCATCTGGGATATAGCTAATTAACCATAGGTGCAGCTAAACCCACCTTCTTTAAAGCCCATCCCACTTTGTGACACAGACACAAAGATAATGAACAGAATGTACAATAGTTAATATAAAGGTACAGAACAAAAGAACCTCTATATCTGGGGAAATAATCGACATTACCATGGTGGTGCATTCAGAAGCAATAACCCCTTCTAGTGCCTTACAGTCAAACAAAGTTGGGAGTCCTAATTTGAATGGGCAAAAAAAATTCAATAAGGGCACCATGGAGTGTTAATATTTTATATGGACAGATGAACACCTTGAAGAAAAGGGAACTTGATAGTGAAAGAATTTTATTCAAAAGAATTCCAGCAATTTACTGAACCAGATTAAACATTCTCTATTACTTATTTACCATTCCATCTCTAGGGCAACTACAGTAATACAAGTACAGGACCTTACAAAAAATGCTATTTAGGAGAATATGAGATTAACTTTATAATCTTGCGTTGTAAACTTTTTATTCAAGGTCTAATGAACTTCATATACTGTTACTGATTGTTCACCTGCTGAATTATTCCTCAACAATCTTGAAACATATT
Source organism: Dermochelys coriacea (assembly GCF_009764565.3). Taxonomy (NCBI): domain Eukaryota; kingdom Metazoa; phylum Chordata; order Testudines; family Dermochelyidae; genus Dermochelys; species Dermochelys coriacea. The sequence continues at coordinate 89,076,361 of NC_050074.1, read as the reverse complement.
TTACTTTACTCAAACCTGATCAGATAAAGAAACAATAAAAATAAAATATACCCAGCATGAATCACATAGTTTTCTCTAGGAACTCAAACTCAATTCATAGCAAGACTGTAATCATTCCAGGAGAGGATGCAAAAGTGACAATTTGGAATCTGTGGAAAGCAATTAGATCCTTTAGTGAACTTGGTTAATCTGGATCTAGAATATATCATTCATCCACAGTAAATACTTTTCAGACAATACATCATTGACCTGTGGAACTCATTGCCACACGTTAGCATTGAGGCCAAGAATTTAGCAGGATTTAGAAATGACAGATCATGTGTAATAATAAGACTATACAGAGCTAAAGTAATGATTACAAATAAAGAAGATTTCTACTCAAGATGAAATAAAAACCGTTATAGTTTTATTCTGGAGAAATATAACAATCTGGCCAGATAAAGTACAAGGGACCACCTGGATCTATCGGTCTTCAGCTGTCATTAAGACTGCGACGATCACAACATGTCTGCCATTCTTCTCGCATTCTTACCTTTCTTCTCCACGTTCGTCCGAAACGTTTAACAATGTCATCTTCCCATCTTCTTGGAGGCCGACCAGGTGGTCTTTTCTGTTCTCGCAGGTACCACTCAGCAATGATTGAGGTCCAACTATTGCCTGTGAGCCATGCTGTGTGGCCTGCCCATCACATCTTGTTATGTCTGCTTTCCATGACAATATTTTTCACACCACTGCATTATCTGATCATTTCATTTGGGATGTGATCCAGAAGGGAAATTCCCAACATAGCTCATTCCATTGTCCTTTCAGCTACCGACAGCAACTGTTCTTCTCTCTTTGTCAGTGCCCACGTTTCACTGCCATATAGCATGGCTGGCAGCACTGTTGAATTGAAGATATTTGTATGTGTGGTCTTGTCGATTTTTCCTTTGAGGATGTCCTTGATGGAATTAAATGCACACCATCCTGCCTGAATCCTTCGCGAGAGTTCTCCGTTCAGGTCTTGGCCCATATTAACTTCTTGGCCCAAATACATGTACTGTTCCAGTTCTTCGATTTCTTCTCCTGTTACCATTATTCGGGCTTTTCGTAAGATATCTGAACGCATGTATTTCGTTTTGCAGTGGTTCATTTTCAGGCCAACCTGACTGCTTTTCTTTTCGAGTCTTCGTAGCATGCTTTGCAGTTGGTTGGTGCTTTTGGCAATTAGTATGATGACATCTGCAAATCTGAGATCGGATAATCGTTCTCCGTTTATGTTGACACCACTCCTCCAGTTGATCTTGTTCAGAACCATTTCAAGGCAGGTGGTGAATAGTTTTGGAGAAATCGTATCTCCTTGCTTTACACCTTTCTTGATTGGGATGCAGAGGGGAGTTTCAAGGAGAGTAATGTCTGTTGTATTCGCTTCCTTCAACAAACTGATGTACTGTGTGTTAATGCCCTGTTCTGCGAGCGCCTTTAATATTGCATTAAACTTGATGCTATCAAAGGCCTTTTCATAGTCGATGAAAGCAATGCACAGCAGGAGTTTGTATTCCCTCACTCTTTCTAGGAGCTGGCTAAGGGTAAATATATAGTCTATCATGCTGAAATTTCTTCCAAATCCTGCCTGTTCTCTCAGCTCTTGTTCATCCAGACTCTGCGAGAGTCAGTTCATTATCACCTTTCTAAAGAGCTTGTAAATGTGAGAGAGCAGGCATATAAGGCAGTAGTTCTTAAGATTTTCTCAATCACCCTTCTTGTGCAGCAAGATGGTATTCGACTCCTTCCAGCTTGATGGTATTTTACCTTCTTCAAGATATCAACTAAATCTTAAAGCCAGGGCCTTCCAAAGTTTTTCGCCTCCTGCAGAAATCATTTCTGATGTTATTCCATCTTTGCCTGGAGCTTTTCCCTTCTTCATCTGGTGTAGTGTGCTTCGGACTTTGCTGACTATTATTGGGGAGATGCATTCTTCTGACTCTTGGAGTGTTGGGAGAGGGATGTTGATTCTAGATTTAAACAGTTCTGTATAGAAGTCTTTGCAGACCTCCTCCATCCCTGCTCTGTCGATTACTGTCTCTCCATCCTTGTTCTTCAATGCTGTTATGCTCAGTCTATACTGCATCAATTCCCGCTTGCATGTCCTGAGGCTCTTGTTTGATTCAGCTGTTTTGAGGAGCTTTTCTTTCCGGAAGTTCTCAAAGTCGTCCTTCAGTTTTCGCAGTATAAGCTTGGACAGAATGGAGTATTCGAGGTTGTCAAGGGACCAAATACAGCAAAACTAGAGACTAGATTTAGGGGAATGAGGAATGCTATTCTGAGTCTAAGGCTGGGGCACAAATAGCCTCCCGATTCAATGGGTACACTATACTAAATACTTCTTTGACATGATTTTGAGTTGTAGTCAAGGGTGGAATTGACAACCCTCAGTAGTAGCCTCCACCACAACACTGCACCCCTAATCCTGACATGATAAGAATGCAAAGCCCCAGGATGAGGAAGGGGGGCACTGGAAAGCGAACTTGAGTTGCACTTATTCCACAGCTGTGACTCCTATCTCACAGGACTGAGCCCAGCTCCCTATTCTGGGTGTTGAAACCTGATGTATGGGATCACAGCATCATTCAGGTTTTTCATTCTTAGTTTCAAGATATCTGTGGGTGTCAATGAACCCATGAATCCATTTGAAATCTTCTTCTAGGTTAAGGTATTTGGGACCTTTGAGAGTTAAGGGAGGAAAGAACTGACTGCCTTTTCTGGTCCCATTCCATGAGCTCTTTAAGGACTCCAATTTTCTTTAGGCACTAATACAGTTATTTGGATTTATATGTAGCCAAAAAAAATGTATCCACAGTCCTAATAAAATCTTTACTGTGTCATTCATGTATAATTTTATGGACTCTTTTTATCTGGTTAAAAAAATTGGGCCCAATTCTGCTTTCACATGAAAATAAAGGCTTTGCATACATGAAATGGAGAACAGAATTTGTTCCTCGCTCTACTATTGATTAGCTTAGAACAGAGTAGTCTGCAGACCACTAGTTGTCCGCAAGCTCCATTCAGGTGGTCCATGGATAGTTCCCTCTAAGGTGTGCGCCTGGGTGGCCGCACATGAGAGAATGAAGGGCCACCCACCTTATTACTGGAGCCGTGCAGGCGTGGCTCCACTAATTAGTTGCCTGGACCCTGGAGAAGACACACATGTAAGGTGAGGTGGTGGCCTTGGGAAGAATAGGGGGTAGGTGGGAGGGGGCAGTGGCATGAGAAGAGGGGGTGGGGGGAATTTGGGATATGCAGGGCTGTAGCAGCCAGAGAAAGAGGCGACTTTCCCCAGCTCCAGGGCTGAACCTGCCAGGGAGAGACCCCTCTCCTTCCCAGCCCCAGCTCGGGGCTGCTACAGCAGGGGAGAGAGGGCACATCCATCGCATTAGAAAGGTAAGACTACTGATATTAAAATACGAGTTGTGTGCTTTTATTTGTAGAACAAAAAATGTTAATTATTATTAAGGTTTATTTAATATAGCTCTTTTATCCAAAGCGTTTTACAATAGTTAGCTAACGGTACAAACAACATTTGGAAAGATCATTAAGTGGTCCACCGAGATCCTCACCAATTTTCAAGTGGTCCATGAAAAAAAAAGTTTGAGAACCACTGGCTTAGAATGTTCTGTTTCCTGGGTTAAGTGTCACACTTGTATGATTTTTATCGTTGCTTTGCTTTTTTAAAGGTTGCTCTCCCCTTTAGGACCCCAATCAAAGCCCCCTGAAGTCAATGGAAGGACTTCTGGTCATTGGATCAAGCCCATAGTTTTTTGTTTTGTTTTGTTTTCAGCTATGAGTTTGCTGCCAAAGCATCTAATGCTCTGGCCTTTTTACAGAGTTGTCACACAACATCACAGCAGCTTGATGTCATTAATAATGATTTTCACACTACCTTAAACTCAGATGATAGTGTTAAAGAGTTAGTTATAATTATTTACTGAGGTAAAACATTGGTGGTGGTGCTGCAGAAATGACAATCCGTTACCAGTTGTTCAAGAATTTGTTTCACCTTGAGTCCTAAATACTGCCAAAACTGAGTGGTTAACAGCAGTACCTTACAGACTGAAAGGTCAGTATTGCTATTATCAACATTTAATTTTACTCACAACAAGCAAATATGGGCGGAGGAAGGTCTCTGATACCCTTTGTTGGTCTGCTTGAGAGATTGGCAGTTTTGGGGCAGTTGGTATTCATCTCCTCCAAGGAGCAATGACCTAAAACATATCTCTACAGGTGTATACATACTAATTATATAGCCCTAACTACAGCTTGCAGCAGTTTTAACATGGTTAATAATACTGGCATGAATCAATCCTAAAAGGCATAATATAAACCCTAACATTGTTTGGGGTATAAATAAATCAGTTCTCTGGTAACAAAGCAGCCCATTAATTGTGCCTGCCTCTTCTATCATTCCAGCCATAGACAGTAAATAAAGTACACACTATGTGGATTCCTTCCATGTTGCCAATGTAACAAGCTACTCTAGAGCCGCAAAGAAAATAATTACATTAGAAAAATAATCTACATTTTACATCAGAGAAAGATTTGACAGAAGCCAGCTAAAGATAATTAATCTTAGAAGACTGAAAAAAAATATTATTACAACCACATTTAATACTGTGCTTATAAATGCTTTATTTTAGGGTAAATTCAGTGAAGTATTTTATCTTTTAAATGAAACATCTTCATCCAAGTAGCTGTATCTACATAATTTAAGCTTAAAACTTCATTGTTTGGGATTCATTATTATTTCCTGTATTATTCATTGTAAAAAAAAGTAACACCCCACCCCCAGCCCCAGCCCCCCGGCAACAATGCTGAAATAAAAACAGGACATATATTGCACATATATTGTGTGTAGGACATGGACGAGGCCATGCGGAAGGGACAGGATCAGGAGGGGAGTGGAAGGTTGCATGCAGTGAGTACTGGTCACCCACCAGATAGGCCCCCTCCTGATCCCAACTGTTCAGCACAGCCCTGGCTGCTCCCCCTGTGCAGGTTCTAGTCAGCAGGGGAAGTGGATGGGGCTCTGTGCCCTGGGGCTGCACGGATGGGGCCACACTGAAGGGTTGGTGTCAGGACCTGGGCTGCATTGAAGGGCTGGGGTTGAGGAGAGCAGAAGGCTTCATCCCATGACTGCCAGCCCTTTTGCCAGACAAAGCCCCCTCCTGACACCAGCCCTTCAGGGCAGACCTGTCCACTTCCCCTGCCCAGGAGGGGGCTCTGACCAGCAGGAGAAACAGTACTCATGAAGTGCAGCTTTCTGCTCCCTGAAGACCACATTGAAGTCTGGTTGGGACTCTGCAAGGGGGCACCCGGTCCCCAAAGAGACAACATTTGGGTGATAATTCGTAAAACCATGAATACTGGTTTTTTCAAGACCTAGGAATTTTTCGGGAAAAATCAGTAAATACTGAAAATGATGGGCCTTAAGTATGTGTGAGAACAATGCATGGCCCTTTTCCAACAAAACATTTAAACAGACGCTTAACTTTAAGTAAATGAGTGGTCCTATTGAAGCCATTAGGATTCCTTACATACTTATGCTTGGCTGGATGGGAGAACAAATTTCTCTAACACCCTGCTTATGTTCCTCAACTGTTGACAAAGTGATGTGAAAAGGTATTTCAGTTTCTATGGTCCATTCACTCCTTAGCTTCTTTACTGAAATTGTTTGTGGAGGAACCAATTAATCCTTTTATAATCTAAGAATTCTCCTTAACAACAGTGGTGTTGCAGGTTATCTATTATAGATCTTCTCTTAGCTTCTTCTATGAACAGCTAGTTTTATTTTGATCTGGAAGGAAGAAGTTAAACCATACTGTGCTTTTTATAAATCTTTTAACTTGTGTAATAGATATGGTCTTTTTGAAGTGCATTTTTTCCCATAACCTAGTTCTGCTATTTAATTATTTTAGTAGACTGTTAACTTGCTTCTAACTCGGTCTGCACTGCAAAAAAGGCTTCAAGCTTTCCCATAGCTTGGGAGTGGCCTCTGAAGTCAATGAAAACCACAGTGGCAACTAGCAAAGAATTTCCAACTCTCCCAGAAGATTAAGAAGTGTCAGATAAAAGTTGAAAAGATAAAAGAATTAGTTTAGGATTTTGAAGGTTTAGTGGAGGAAAAGTTTTGCTTTTATACTGTTAGAATCATCATGTCCTATTTAGCCAACTGTGAATAGCAGGGATAACTTACTGGATATGAAATCCTGCAGTTTTGCCAGAAGTGTCAAAAATCCTGGTTTGAGTATAGAGTCCATATGAGCAAAGCAAAGAGAAGTACTTCTGAAAGCTGATAAGCCACACTGATCCCAGATGCAATTCCAATGAAATCACTATATTTACAAAGGCGTGAATCTGATCCAGTATAAGTCCCTGGCCCCCACTTGTTTCTTAGGTTGCTATGTTTGAGAATGTTATTTCCAGCAAAGTTTGAAGTTCACCTCATTAATTTAGGTCCTCCTGATCCTGCAAATATTTACGCATGGGAATAAGTTGTGTGAGTAGTCCCATTGAAGTCAATACTTCTTCTGTCAGTGAAGCTATATGCATAAATGCATGAAGGACTGGGGCCTTAGATTCTATACTTACAATGCAGGGACTAGGACAATCAACACTATATAAATGGATTGTGATAACAGTAATAGCTTTAATCAACTTCATTGTACCTTCAAAGGCTATTTTCACAAAGAAGATTTTGGTTTTTTTCAACGAAAGAAAAGCTTTGACTGTTTGATATAACATAAGTTACAGAAAAAAAACCCAAATAGAGGATATCTGAAATGTCCTTTCTTCCATAAATAGTGCTCCTAGTAATGGGATATGAAGTCAAATATCTGTAGGAGACTGGATAAAATCTGACACAAGTCAACAGTGACAACAATTTATTACTTATATTAACAGCTATTCAGTTGTGACATGAATTAGCAGACTCAGTCCTAGTCACCAGTGTATAGACATTACAGCTAATGAACAGCCTCTTGGCCTTCTCCACAATGAGGCCAAACAAAGTATAGGCATGGAGACTAGATGTTAAATCATATAGGTGCTCCCTCCAGACCATCATACACCTATACCTAAAATCATAACCCTGAGTTGGAATCTTTAGATCCAAAGCACATGCCTCTACCACTTGAGTTAACAGATCAACAGGTACTAGAAGTGGGCTGCTATCCTCTATATAGATCAGGCCTGAGAGTGGAATGAGACACACACTTTGTCAGTGGTTTCACAGCTCTTTGCCAGGCAGTAGAAGAATTTTTTATGTCAGGAATATTTGATTCTATTCCAGATTCTGGAGGACAGCATACTCTAGTGCTTTAAGACCTTTCTGCTCCTGTTCCCCCCCAACTTGCCCTCTTCTGTCCCTGTCCCACCAAACCTGTCCCTCTGTTCCTGTCCCCTCTTTGTTCCTAGTGACCTCAGCTTGTCCCTGTCTCTCAATTCCATCTGCAAACTTCAAGTTGAGTGTTGAGGTGGCTCACCCCACCAGACCCTCACTCAGTCCTCGAAGTGTATTTCATGCCTGCAAATGGAAGCACTTATTCTAATTAGGAACACAATAACTAAAAAAAAAAAGTATGATAGATCCCATTTTGTCTATAGAAAAACATAATATTTGTTTAGGAAAGAGTGAGGGAGAAATTAAGAACCCAAGAAAGAGTGTTCATTGAGTACTTACAGGATCAGTGAACTCTGGTAAGCTGGCTTGGTAGGTGAGTGGCATACAGTCCCGAGTGTTATTCACTAAGACACAAGGGAGAAACATTGGTCCAAGATCATCCCCATCAAGCACATCAACTGTGAGGGTGGTTGTACTTGTTCTTCGCTCATTAAGATTTTGAGCCCGGTCCTGTGGAGGAAAAGGGTATTTCTATAAATATGATTTAGAGAATTTAGAACATGGTCCACACAAAAACAATTTTAACTTAAATTTAAGATTGATCATGAACGTATCCTACCAAAACAATCATGAAAAATCTGGGAAATTACTAGTTACAGAAGCATTAACCTTGACATCACCTCCAAGCTCCCTATCTTCACAACCATACAAATCCACATGCTGATTATGAATGCCACAATGCCACATTCTCTTCCAATATCAAATCTGCTCTCCTCCAAAGTTAAAGAAAATATGAGCCAAAAAAGTCATGGGTTCTTTTTTTAAAAAGATGAAATCAAAACTTTGGTTGTCTCTTCTAATTGTTCATTTAACTCCTTTGGCCCACCTTCAGTGTGTGTGTGAGACAATGACAGTTCTGCCAGTTCTTGCAAATTCATAGTGAATAAGGAGATTTTGTCTCTCACTGTATGAACCCTTGCTAGGGAGCCCAACTAAGACTGAACCCCCTTTGTACTAGGCAGGGAACAAAACAACATGGTAAGAGACAATCCTTGCCCTGAAGAGCTTCTGATCTATGGCCAAGCACAATAGTGAGCTTGTGACATGAGAACTAGAACTAAGATTCAGCCTCATCTCACATAAGAGCTACCAAATTACTATGAGATAGGGAATAGCATTTAAGCCCTGCTAAGCAGGGCAGGTTCAAACTGGTAACCTAGAGGTAAAGGGTCCCCCATCCTACAGATCTACCAAAAGGTTCACCAGATAAATTCCCGGCTCAAAAAACTTGGAAAAAAACCTTGGGATTCTGCAGTATCACTTGTCAAGAGACACATACAGGGAGTAAGGGTGCATAGCTTGCTAAGGCCATGCATGGAACAGGGGCTGGTGAAGCAGGGTGAGCAACAGGTTTGGAGAATGAGCCAAGGTTGTGCTGCAATCATATTTTAGCAAACATCAGTTGGTGTTTACCCTTCGCTTCCAATGGTGTAAATTAAAGCAGTTATGAAGACCAATAATCACTTTATTTATTATTTATATAAACAGCCTAAATCAGAGATTAGTCTTGAGTTCTACATAATTAAAGTTTGAAGTGTTACTTCAATCCTATTTTAGCTAGAAGGAGACAAAAAGAAGGTTAGACAATAGGTCTAAATTTCAAAATGGAGTTACTTTTACTGCTTCTAACTCCTAAACTGGTATACAGATTTATTCCTAGCCTTAGCTGAAAATCTCTCCTGTAAGAGTACATAATTTACATTTGATGCTGATATAGATTATTTTCCATTCATAACAAAGGGATGTAATCCATTACGTCTGAAAATCTCAACACAACTAACTGTATAGTCACTATATATTTTTTGCCATAATCTATACCATGTACTGCCTGAAAACTATATCAAATTCTCTTTTTCACAAATTACTGTGACAGGGTCATGCCAGATGGCTACAGGAGAGTGATCCTATTGGGATCCGGGAAGTGGGAGGGCGAGGCCCATCCACTGCTAAAGGATCCCCCCCAGCCTAAAAGGGGGATCCACAGGATCTAGATACCAAATAAATCTGGGGGACAACTAATGAAATAACAGGGACAGGAGTGCAGTCAAAGTGTCAAACCAAGGGAACTGGATGGGGACACCAAGCAGAGAACCCCGGACAGCACCCACTGCACCTCAAAGGCATCCAGGGAGTCAGAGGACGCCGCCCAGAGGAACTCTGCCCGGATACGTGAATGGACCGAGGATCGGAAATAGGCCCCACAGTCACAGGAGACTCCATCGGCCAACCTCCTCACTCTGGTTTTATAGATGGCCATTTTAGCTAGGGCCAGGAGGAGGTTGACCAGGAGATCCCGTGACTTTGTGGGGCCATGGATAGGGAGTGCATAAATAAGAAGGTGAGGGGAAAAGTGCAACCAAAAAAGTAATAAAATATTGGTGAGGAGCCAGAATAGGGGCTGCAGCCTGGCACACTCCAGATATGTGTGTGCCAGGGTTTCCCTCATGCCGCAAAAGGGGCAGGTGTTTGGGATAGAGGTGAACCGTGCCAATAACACACCCATGCTCACGGCTCCGTGAAGGAGCCACCAACTGATATCCCCGGCAGGCCTCGGGACTAAGGTGGAATATAGGCTTGCCCACTGGGGCTCCTCACCCTCCAAAGGTGGCAGGAGGTCCCTTCATTTTGTATCAGGGCGGGATATGAGGGTGAGAGCGTGAAGGGTGTGGAGCACGAGCGTGTATAGATGTTTCCTTGGTGCAGTTTGGAAGCTGACCGGCTGCATCTCGTGCAGCCGGCTCACGGTAAAGGGCTGAGGGGATCGGTTGGGTCCACGGGGCAGGGGTCCAATTAAAAGGTCCGGCGGGCCTAGGGTAGAGGGTGGGCGGGCACGCCCTCGTGTAGGACCCAGTCGAGATAAACCCGAGCAGCGGGCGGCAAAGCGGCTTTCACCTCCTGAAGTACACGCCGGGGAGTACGAGGTCTGGAGAGCCCCATGCGCTGAACAAGCATCAGGGGATCCAGCCAGTCTCCCCGGTCATAGTCCAGGAGGTCTCCGACTCTTGTGACCTCTGCCAGGATCAACCTCTGGCGCACCAAGCGGGACTCCGCCACCTGCATGCGGAGCTGGGGGTTGTGTAGCAGGGGCTCCGCGAGGAGATCTGCCCCCTCGGTGGCTGCCATGGACCTGGTCATTGAAAACAGTTTCTAGGTCCGGAGGAGGTCCTGATAGAAGACCAGCAGCCCAGAGAGATCTCGCGGAAGACCTCTCGGATGGAGATAAAGGAGCTGCCGGTCGTATCGGAGCCCTCAGAAGTGGCACAGAAAGGTGTGCGCCAGTACGCTCCACGCCGGACTACCTGAACCATAAAGGAGCCTCTGCAGGGCTTGGAGGCGGAAGACATGGACCTGAGTGAGCAGACACTTCAGGCCCTGCCCTCCCTCCTCCAGGGGTAGATGGAGAACCCCTGCAGGGACCCAGTGCAGTCCTGACCAAAAGAACTCCAGAATCAATGTCCAGAGGTTGCCAGGAAACTCGTGGCCGGGACCAGGGTGTTGAGCCAGTACCAGAGCATGGACAGGACTAGTTGATTAAGCACCAGCGCTCTCCCTCGAAGGGAGAGGCACTGGAGTAGTCCTATCCATTTCCGAAGCCACTCTATCACCCGCCCTCTAAATTCTGCCAGTTTTCCGGCGGAGAGGGATGCGTGGCAGAAAGGTAAACACCGAGATAGAGCAGCAGACCCGTGCTCCACTGGATGGCCTGAAGCACGGGTGGGAGGGAGCTCGCCTGCCACCAGTTCCCTACCACCAAGCCAGAGCTCTTGACCCAGTTTACACATGCGGAGGATGCTGCCAAATAGATGGCCTGGCAAGCCTCCACCTGCACCAAGTCACCCGGGTCCTGGACCACAAGAAGCATGTCATCCGCATACGCCGACAGGACCAGCTGTAGCTCCGGCTCCCGCAACACCAATCCTCTCAACCTCCTTCGGAGGAGACAGAGGAAGGGCTCGATCGCCAGAGTGTACAGCTGGCTCGAGAGGGGGCACCCCGGCTTACTCCTCGCCCGAAGCTGACCAGTTCGGTCAGGGTCCAGTTGAGCCTGACCAGACACTTTGCGGAGGCATACAGCACCCGGAGAAAACCCACAAACTGGGGTCCGAAGCCAAACACTTGCAGAGTGCTCAGGAGATACCCGTGATCCATACTGTCAAATGCCTTCTCCTGATCCAAGGATAGGAGGGCAAACGACAGACCATCCCTACACCCGAGTTCCAAAAGGTCCCAGACCAGATATAGGTTGTCGAAGATGCTGCGGCCCGGGACAATGTAGGTCTGGTCTGGGTGGACCACGTCCGCCAGCATGGACCCTAGCCACAGCGAGATTGCTTTTGCCACGATTTTGTAGTCTGTGCTGAGGAGCGAGATGGGACGCCAATTTCGTAAATCACGGAGGTCCCCCTTCTTTGGCAATAAGGTGAGCATGGCTCGCCTGCACGAAAGACGGAGGACCCCGCTCTGCAAAGACTCGGCCCAGATGGTGACTAGGTCTGGGCCGAGGACGTCTCAGAACACGCGGTAGAACTCCACGTCAGCCCGTCCATGCCAGGAGATTTATTGGTGGGCATGCGACGAAGGGCTTCCGAGAACTCGGCCAGAGTGAGAGGTAAGCCTAGCAGGTCTCGGTCGCCCACACTGACCGTAGGGAGCTCCTCCCATACAGGAGAGATAGAAGGCAGATATATTAGCCCCAGGTTAAGTAGGTCCCTTCCCCCTGGGTAAGGTAACAGGGAAGGTTCCAGAGCAAACAGGAACTTTCTGGAAACAATTAAGGCAGAAAGGCTGATTAGAACACCTGCAGCCAATCAAGAAGCTGCTAGACTCAATTAACAGGTTTCAGAGTAGCAGCCGTGTTAGTCTGTATTCGCAAAAAAGAAAAGGAGTACTTGTGGCACCTTAGAGACTAACAAATTTATTTGAGCATAAGCTTTTGTGAGCTACAGCTCACTTCATTGGATGCATCTGATGAAGTGAGCTGTAGCTCACGAAAGCTTATGATCAAATACATTTGTTAGAATCAATTAAGGCAGGCTAATCAGGGCACCTGGGTTTAAAAGGGAGCTCACTTCAGTTTGTGGTGTGCGTGTGAGCAGCTGGGAGCAAGAGGCACTAGGAGCTGAGAGTGAGAAGGTCTAATGCTGGGGAACTGAGGAGTACAAGCATTATCAAACAGCAGGAGGAATGTAGGATAAAGTGAGGATATAGTGTATATAGTGAGGATAAAGAAGGTGTTGGGAGGAGGCCATAGGAAAGTAGCCATAGGGAGTTGTAGCTGTTGCACAGCTGTTCCAGGAGGCACTCTAGACAGCTGCATTCCACAGGGCCCTGGGCTGGAACCCGGAGTAGAGGGAGGGCCCAGGTTCCTCCCAAACCTCCTAACTCCTGATCAGACACAGGAGGAGCTGACCTGGACTGTGGGTTCATGAAAACAGCCAAACTAAGGGCTGCCGTGAACCTCTGAGGCAAGCAAATCCGCCAATAAGCGCAAGACCCACCAAGGTAGAGGAGGAACTTTGTCACAATACTTATATTGTGTAATTTATTGAGAGTTTATAACTTCCTTACTATTATTTTTGGAGGGTGACTAAATGGGGCATAGCTCCACCAAAACATATTACCCATGCCATAGCTTCTTCCTTTCAGTTTCCCCCACTCCCTTTGAGAAATATTTCTTTCGTGTTCCTCAAAAATAATTCCTTGTTATTTCCCTGGTAATATTCAGGTAATATCCAGATTCTAATCTTGCTTACTTGCTGCTAAATTGAGGACCCTAAAACTTGTAGGCCCAAATCCCAAGCACTGAATACACCAACATACTATTCAGAAGGACACCTTAGAAAATACTATTACTACTAATAATTCATGATCCCATCTTAATTTGTTACCTTTTCAGCATTACCTTGATTCAGCACATGCTTAAATCTGTCCCTATTCCACAAAGCATTTAGCTACATCGGTGGGTATTAATCATTTAAAAACATGTTTTTTTGAATAGCAATGGACCTAAGTTTGAGCTAAAGTGCTCTCCTTAATTCATAGATGTTAAGGCCAGAAGGGACCATTATAATCTAGATAATCTTCTAGATAACACTGGTCATAGGACTTCATCCAGTAATTTCTGCATCAAACCCATAACGTCTGTTTGATCTACAGAATATCTTTTAGAAAGATATCCAGTCTTGATTTAAAGAGTTCACTTTATGTAAAATCTACCACAGCCCTAGGTAAATTGTTCCGATGTTTAAAAATATGCACCCTATTTCTAGCCTGAATTTCTCTAGCCTAGCTTCCAACCCACTGGCTCTTGTTATTTTTTTTCTGAAAGATTAATGATATGTATAGTATCAGAAATGTTTTCCTCGTGTAGGTACTTTTATAACAAGATTGAGCTTCTTAAATGTATCACCATGGCTGTGTAGGTATTTTTACATGGCCAATGAAGGTATGATTGTAGCACATGTGTTAGCTTTAATCTACCTGCAAAGGTGACAACAACAATGCAGATGAGGAGGAATAAGCTTCAGCATAGGCAGGCTACCCCTGGGATCCTGTATTTTACTCATATCGCTAGTCTGTGCTGAAGCCCATGCTACCTATTCTGCTACTATTGTTACCTGTACTAGCTAAACTAACGTTAGTATGGGTATGACTACCTGTGCTACAAATGTACTTTCATTTGCAGTGTAGACATATCCTATAAGACATGTTTTCCAGACCTTGAATCATATTCTTGTTGCTCTTTTCTGAACCCTTTCCAATTGGTCAGCAACCTTTTTGGAGTGTGAACTCCAGAACTGGACACACTCTTTAAGTAATGGTCTCGCTAATGTACACGGGGTAATACTACCTCCCTACTCCTGTTTGATATTTCCTTGCTTAGGCAACCCAGGATTGGGATCGCCATCTTTGTACCATGAGCTCATATTTAGTGATTGTATAAACATTAACTCTAGGTCCTTTTCATTGCCATTGCATTCCAGGAACCTTCCTCTCACTTTATAAGTGTGACTTACATTGCTCATTTCTACATGTATGACCTGGTGTTCAGCTATATTAAAAACCTGCTGTTCAAATGAGATCACCTTATCAAGTGATTCAGATTGGTTTGTACAACTGACCTGTTCGCATCATTATTTACCATGCCACCAATATTGGTGTTATCTGCAAATTTTGCCAGAAATGTCTTTTATATTTTCTTTCAGATCATTGATAAAGATACTGAATTGCCAAGAACAGATCCCTGCAGTATCCCACTAGAAATACTCCTTATTAATTATGATTCCCCATTTACAAGTGCTTTTGAGTTCTAATCAGTTATTCAATTTTTATCCCTGTAATATGGGCTATATTGATTTTGTGTAGTGCAATTATTTTTAATGAGAATGTCCTGTTATGTTTTTTTAAATCATAGTGTGAAATGCCTTACAGAAGTTAAGTATTATGTCAACACAGATACCTTTATCAACCAAACTTGTCATCTCATCAAATTAGGGGCCATGCCATCTTTTTTAGTTTATTATAGAGAATATTTTGTAATTGATGCTTGATTAAAAACAGAATTAAGCAAAATATATTAACTGGAGAAAATCCTAGTGAAAACTTGCAAAACTTTCCTTTTGTTTCAAATGACTATGATATTCTTCTGTCTTAAAATGATGACTAATGTTGCTGTACATTGTTAAACAAACAGTTTCTGTGCTTCACCCCGGGGGGAGTAGTTGCATTTTAATTGAGGATAATATGGTGCCTTTTTAACACAGCAATTTAAGTACTTTTTGATCCTCTGGAATGAAAAGCATTAGACTGATAAATTAGATACTTAGTCTGATCTTCACCTAACACTCCACTTTCTCTTTCAAGATAATATGCATAAATAATGAAATAGTAACTGGAGTAGGAACTTCTACTTGGTCTCCCTACTCCCAGGTGAGAGCTCTAAGCACTAGACTATAAAATTATACTCACTTTCTCTGGCCCAATGACTATTTATTATACAAAGTGGAACAACTTCAATAGGAGAGACACAAAGACCTACCCCAGAATACCCTATAGTGTGGTGGTAAGGGTACTTACCTGGGGGAGGAAGGCTTGCATTGAATTCCCTGCTCCAAAAAGGGAATTTGAATTCAGTCTTCCACAGCCCCAGTGAAGATGCTAACCATTGGGATATTAGGCATAAGGGGAGCACCACAATCACTACCTCCTCTGACCATTTTGTTAATGGCACCTAAGTCCCCTTGTGAATCCAGCCTGAAAAAAAATGTGGCCAAAAAAATTCTGCAAATTTGCGAATAGTTTTGAGTTAATGAAAACTGCATTTTTTGGTAAATAAACTCGTCTCTGAGATCACTTCTACAACACCTGAGCACTCAAAACTTCATTGAAATCAATTCCCATTTGATTACAGTACCAGATTTGAGTATGCAGTGATTGAAATAATGGGTATTACGGCCTAAACATGCAACCTTTACTCACTCAAGTAGTTCTCGTTCATATAAGTAGCTTTATTATGGAAATTATATGGGATGGGTCACTGTGATACTAATCCTCCAAAGATTTACCTATGTGCTTAACTTGAAGCACATGAATAATCCTGCTGAATTCAATAGAACTAATAGGACTTACAGGTAAGTATGCAAGCCTTTGCAGATTCAAGGCTTATATTTGTAGCAGTGAACAGAGTTCAAAAAGAGATGTCACTCACCAAAGTCCAGGAGTTCCTAAATTGTAGTACATCTATCACTAGTTGTATGTGAATTTGATGTTGCATCCATTCACTTCACAACATTTTTAAAATTATTTAGTATGTGAACCAATAAACATTGGGAGCCAACACCCCAAGTTTACATACAGGAGAGCCAACCTTCTTCCTCTACCATCCCAACTGTTTCACTGCCTTCTCCACTGAATCACAGAATCCCATGACATTTAGAACTCAGATAGAAGGGACAGCAGACAGGAAGTATCAATGCCCAAAGAAGAACTAGTTACTGTTAAGCAGAGGTGAAAGTAAGCCGGTCCGGTCCGGTATGGCATACCAGCAAGAGCCAGTATGACGTGCTGGACCGGACTGGCTTCCCCAAGCTGGCGATTTAAAGGGCCCAGGGCTCCCTGCAGCAGCCAGAGCCCTGGGCCCTTTAAATTGCCTCCCAAGCCCCACTGCCAGAGCCTTAGGGTAGCAGTGGCAGGGCTCCGGTGGTAATTTAAAGGGCCTGGGGCTCCGGCTGCTGCAGGGAGCCCCAGGCCCTTTAAATCACCACCGGTGCCCTGCTGCTGCTACTCTGGGGATCCGGCAGCAGGGCTTGAGCAGTGATTTAAAGAGCCCGGAGCTCTGCTGCAGTAGCGGCAGCTGGAACCCCGGGCCCTTTAGATTGCCCCTGAGCCCCGGGGCTCCCAGCCATCTCTGCAGCTGGTAGTTCCAGGGGTGTTTTAAAGAGCCTGGGTATTTAAAGGTCCCACCTCTTCTGGTTGAGGCCATGCCCCGCTGCTCAGGACTCTGGAGTACTGGTAAGTGCTTTAAGTTACTTTTACCCCTGCTGGTAAGTAATCTTTCTTTCTTCTTTGGGAGACTTTATGCATTCTCATTTCTGAGAGACCAGTCAGCAGTGTTACTTAGGTGAAAGATGGGTGAAAAGTTCTTTGTGAATAGGACTTCCTCTTGGAGTCAGACACCTGTTCTGGTTCCAAAAAGAAGCTGAAGAGACCCTCAAAATTTGCCTCAGATGGCACCAGAGGCTGCCGAAACCACTCCCCAGAATGGGATGAATCTGGATAGGAGCCTAGGAGAATGATCTGACCTGGAATAGAGTCAGGAAGGCAGAGGCCAGGATTGTTGCTGGGGCCCTAGTATCCATACATGAGAAGATAGATGGAGTTCAAGGAATTCTTAGTAGGGAAATATTTTCAGAGGTTAGTGCCTGCATTTTCAATGCAAGCAACAGAAGACACTTCACTGGTGAGTGTAGCACTAAGAGTTCCTGCCCTGAGCCAAGTGAAGACAGAGTGGTGCTTCATCCAATTTTTGTTTTTTGAAGTTTTAAGTGGTGGGGTGCTTGGTCTTTTCCTTCCATTTGGAAAGAAGAGTTTTTGGACACGTGAGCCAGAACTGTGTCAGTGCTGGGTTCCAGAGGTCTGCTTGATGCCATGGTAGTCAAGGAGAAGCCCAGAGATTCAGGTAGGAGTAGATATCAATTTACTTGGTCCTGGAAAGCCAGTTAAAGATGGCCTAGGCATTAGAGCAGGGGTAGGCAAACTACAGTCCATGGCGGGATCCGGCCTGTCAGGGCTTTGGAACCATCCCCCTCCCCCCGTGGTGCCGTGGGCCCCACGCCACTCCCAGAAGTGGCCAGCACCATGTCCCTGTGGCCCCTGGGGGAAAGGGGGCAGAAGACTCCACGCGTTGCCCTCGCCTGCAGGCATCGCCCCCCAGAGCTCCCATTGGCCGGGAACGGGGAACCGCAGCCAATGGGAGCTTTGGGGGATGTACCCGCAGGCAAGGCTAGCGCATGGAGCCCTCTGCCCCCCTTCCCCCAGGGGCCGCAGGGACATGGTGCCTGCTGCTTCCAGGAGCAGTGTGGGGCCAGGGCAGGCAGGCAGCCTGCCTGAGCCCTGCTGCATGCTGCTGCCATCCCGGAGCTGCTTCAGGTAAGCGGCACTGGGCCCGAGCCCATACCCCTCCTGCACCCCGCACCCCAACCCCCGCCACACCCCTCTGCACCCAAACCCCCTGCTCCAAGCCCCCTGCTGCACCCCTCCTACACCTCAACCCCCTGCCACACCCTGCACCCTCCTGCAGCCCAACACCCTGCCCTGAGTCCCTTCATACAGCCCACACCCCTCCTGTGCCCTAACCCCTTGTCCTGAGCCCCTTCCTGCACACTGCACCCCCTCCC